>NW_019416341.1:0-193900 GCF_000390285.2 Anoplophora glabripennis | reverse complement strand
GTTTGCTCAAGGAACCGGTATCACGCAATCTTTGGTGAATTCTTCCAAACATGCGTTGTGAAGGAATCTGGCGATTTGGATAAGCGTCAACATAAAGACGTCGCGCTTCGGTGGCGTTCCCATTAGCACGACCATACATGAAATGCATGTCTGTTAATTCTGCGTTAGAGTAACCAGCCATAGCGAAAGAAAACTTGTGCACTGAGAACAACTGTCAAATACGTACTGTTTATTTCACTAAACATCAACCAACTATTATAAGAAAATACACAACGTTTTTGCAAAATAAAAAAAAGGGCTAAAAACATAAAACATTCCATATCTCCGCAACCGTTACTTTGCGGACCCATGTTTATTGAGACTTTTCTGCTTATTTTGGTTCATAATATTACTTCCTTAAATATTTTACACTCTTTTTTTAACACCCTGTATACAGACCAGGGTCGATGTTCCATCACACATAGCTTTCTTATTCTGGGTTTTCGAATTTCGGGTGCTTTTGGAACGAAGGGTTTTTGCCTTTCTTGGGGTGTTCTTGATCTGATATCGGTGAAATCTTCTTGACTGGAGTGTACTCTCTCTAAGCAGCTTTGGAGCTTTTTTTGGCTCTACAAGCAATTTTCTACGTTCGGTTTAAAACACAGGTAAAATTGGAAGTTCGCATGAGAGTTTGTTCAATATCAAAATATAAAATATATTGATATTTATTTCATTCTAAAATTTCAATATTTTATTTTTAATATTTAAAAATGTGGCACACATATTCGTGTTTGTTATTGAAGTTGCGTTAGTTTGAAATTTATCACGGTTGGTGGTTGGCTGGAAATGTTCTATATTTAAACTAAAAAAGTATGTAACCTGAAGTACCCCGGAAATATGCGTGTTTAAAATTTCACGAGCATCTCCTTTTAAGGCTTTTTCCTCGTAACACATCAGCTGATAAAGCTAATGCATAATTTAAAACACAAAGCACAACCGAATCATAAAGAAAAAGAAGTATAAATGGCCCTATTCCCTTTTATGTCAAAATATTATTCCTTTACTCAAGCTGATATAGTCATAAACGAAAGAACGCGTCGAGACACACACCGCCTTCCCAGGGAAACTAAATGTATAAAACTTTTATTACGACGCGACGCCAGGTAAAACTTGGCTCGGTTGTGCGAGAGAGAGGGGGGGAGAGAGAAGAGGTCGCCCTAAATATTCATTTAATAAGGTGAGACATAAATTAATATCACAGCTGCAGCTGCACAGCCAGCGTGTTTTCTTATCAAGTTAAAAGATAAAATTGTCGCGTAAATATAATGTACCAAGGAAACTTAACGTTTTGCGTCAGTTTTGCTTATCTGTAGAAATTCATACTATCAACCGTTTGTTAGACGGATGAATTTGCAAGGTACTCGAATGTATGCTAGCTCAACTATTGCCATTAGACACGTACGTATGACCGCTTTACACAGTTAAAGAAATTTATGAAGAAATTCGTGAATTTACTGAAAATATCAAGTGTATAACACAGACCAATTTTTTATTGGATTTATTCAGTTAACAAATACTTTCAAGAGTATTAAAACCAATTTAAATCATTATTAGGGCTAACGTTTTATAGACAATCGCACTTTTAGTAAGAATATGATAGAACAAGAAAATCCATCTAAACTATAAAAATGTTGAAATAGAAAGATTCCTTTAACATTTCGCCTCGTTTTTCGCAGTGAAAGATCACGAAAAACATGTAAACATCAGAAAATGTACCATTCCTGTTCTGTCTAACAAAGTAAAAATGCTCGATAATTGTTATTATCGCATGTACTAAGTTTCCTAAAAGCATCACGCAGGTGTGATTACGCTTATAATGTCATACGCCATTTTCTGTATGTTCAACAGGCTTACAAAATACAGGAAACGTAAGATAAACATACAAGGTAAAAATATGTTTTCTATTTCTTATTTTGTATGTATTGTTAGTTATCTTACACCCCGAAGAAAAATTGTATAACTAGTAGATTGGAGAAATACCTATTGTTTCTAATTTGCTTAGATTTTCTAAAGCTATGCAAAAAAATTAATTGAAAATTACGAATATAAATGTCATCCCTTAATGTTTTTTTATCATAAACACGGTTGGCATTATATCTTTAAATCAAAATTCGTACATGTTCTCCATAAATTTTGTAACGTTCAAATTTTAATATTAGTATAATTTTGAATAATTATAGAGTATTCTAATAGTATACAACCAAATATACATAAAATTCATATTTCTTTCCATTGGAGATATTTAAATAAATTTGAGTAGTTTTATTATGTTTAAATGTTAATCAGTATAAATCAGTATATAATAATTATTATTTAAAATTAAGCAGTTAAAATTAAATAATCCTATTTGTTAGAAATTGTTTAACTTCTGTTATTTTTGTTAAGAATTATTGGCGTAGTCTCGAATATTCATAGAACAGCGTTTTTGCGGCTATTCAAAACACAAAAACCGTTCGTATCCATATACTTATTCTTAGAAAGAGAGTTTGCTATTAAAGTGTGAAGCAGGTGAATTATTGCAATTTTCGTCGATATTAATATTTTAAAGTGTTCCTTTGGGATATATTACAAAATTGCATTATAACTGTGACCGTATTGTTTGGAAACTGTGCTTGTGTTTTACACATAGGAATTAGACATAAAAATTAGTTACAACAAATAAAGACATAAAAAATTAGACACAAAAATAGATACAAAAAAAATAAAGACATAAAAACTGTACAAAAAAAAACAAAAAAAAAATTGATAAAAAAATTAGACATAAAAATAAAAACATAAATTAAAAAAAATAGTTACACACAAATAATTAATTTGGATATACAGAATATACTCTTTTAGTGTGACTTCACATATTTAGGCAAGAAATTGTCATAGTTGAAATTGTACAGATCGATTCTGACCCTTGTTTACTATTTATATAGATACTATAAAAATGAACAATTTCAAATTTTTACAAGGCCAACACGTGTTTCGTAGATACACTTATGTGTTTACAACTTACTAAAAACGATATAAAAGAATATTCCTAAATTTAAATAAAGTAGAAATTTAACATTAGCCGGTGTTATTCCTAACGCGCATGCTCGGAAGAAATAGCCTCATACGCAGGTGAGATCTTGTTAATATATCATCGCTGTCATCATTAGCGTATTTTCTCTTTTTTTGTTTAATCTTGGCATTTTCTAGTTCCACCAAGTATTTTTTATTGTTTTTCTTGGTGATGATGTGTCAGTCTGTTTATCGACTGTTTTTTATTCTTCAAGTGGTTTTTTATCGACGTACTCTTCGAACCAGTACCAAAATTTTCTTGAATGGTATCCTTTTGCGAGGCTACTTTACTTACATGAAATTATCTTTAATGCGCATGCTCAGTAATATTGGTATAGTTTTAATTTATTAATTACCTACTCTAAAAGTATATATTCTAAAAATTTAAAAATATAAATTCTATAATTATTTTAGTTTAGGTTTGAAACTTCTTAAATATTTCTAATATTGCCAGAATATCGCGATATTAAGTTCATGACAAAGAAGGCATTTTTTTGGCACTTAATGTCCAAAGCACATAAGGTGGAAAATCGATCTAGTAAAAATACTGAAAAATTCTTCATAACAATATGTACTATGGGGTTGCCTATTATTTGGCGCATGTAACGTCACTACTAAAAATATAGCACTAGATAAAAGACAGCAGACTCGTGCGCCACTTCGTCATGTCACATCATAATCATAGGTCTATCGTAATCGTAAACCCGCTAGTGAACGGTTGTCAGCAGTTGTTTCCTACGGTTTCAATTAGAATTTTATGTTAAAAATGACTGGGTGTTCGGCTCCAAATGGTACAAATCATTCTAGAAATGGCTATAGATTCTATAGGTAAGTACTTTTGCTATATAATCATTTAACATGACAATAAAGTTCAATCCAACTCCATATAACCTCAGATTGAAATTTCATTAGTTTTTCAGAAAGTATTGATTTTAAAGTCGGTTTGTAAACATTTGATGCAAATTTTCTATACATTTTAGGTTCCCCGCAGATCCCGAAAGACGCAAAAAATGGTTAATAAATTGCAGAAGACACGATTGGAATCCCACACAGAATGATCGCCTGTGTGCAGTAAGTTTTTGTAGTATGTAATTAATAAAATAATTAGCAAAATAGAGTTGTTTATTTTCTTTTAAGGCTCATTTTGAAGAATCACAGATGAACATCGTGCTTATTGGAGGAAAACTATTGTTGCATTTTGCCGTACCTAGGGTATTCAATGTATCGAATCAAAAATATAGAGTTTTGAAATTTGTTATAAAAAAAACTGTTACTTATATAATTCTAAACCTGTGCACAAAAAAAACTACAATAAATATTTAATTTATATACAGGTTGACACATAAAGAGCAGGCACAGCCATAACTCACTGAATACTGAATCCCCAATGCATAAGTGCACTTAAATATAATAACAGTACGTATTTCCAATAATTATATAATACAATATTTACATTTACTGTAGGTACAAAATTTTTTATTATTAAATCATTAAGTTTAACTGATCTTTCATGAATATATGTACATAATAATCGAGTTCGTCCTGTTGTATTCCTCTACGTAAATAAATAAATTAAATGGGTTTGTACTTTCTTTTTGTAATACCATAAATCCGAATCTATCCTGTACGGGTAACTTAAAGTAAACTTGAATGAACAGTTCTCACAAGTTAATGGTTTCCAATGTTTTAATATACAATATTTTATGGTTCTCGAGATATTTGGTAATAAAGATTATGAACTGTATCATTCATTTATTCCTGATGTTGAATACGCGTGGTCAAATATACAATCCCTCCTTGAACATTTTCATAAGTCATATTTTTAATATGATTTGAAAAATGTTAAAATATGGCAAAGCGATTTTATGTAGGTAACACCGTCGTAACTCTCACGTTCACATTTTTTTCATAACTAAATAATTAGGTACATTTTGTTTTGTAATTCATAAAATGTATACACTGTACACTTAACTAAGATGTAGTAATATTCTGGTGTATATTTTATTTAAATATTCAGAAAAATTTATCTTGAAGTTTTAAATAAACAAAAAGTTTAGAATCGGCGGTTATTTTCATTGACCTTGAAGAGGTAGTGGGCTCCAAAATGGCAGACGAGTCAGCTACCTTTTATCTAATGCTGCAACTTAAATTTATTTAATGTTATTTTTCATTCACTTAAGTAGGTCGTAATCTGTCTCGGAAAAATATTTAAGTATGTAGAAAAAATATCACTACATATTATAAAACAAAGTCCTCCACCGCGTCTGTCTGTCTGTCTGTCTGTCTGTTCGCGATAAACTCAAAAACTACTGCACCGATTTTCATGCTGTTTTCACCAATGGATAGAGTGGTTCTCGAGGAAGATTTTAGTTAGTATATAATTTGTTAAGTTTTTGTATACGTTAACGATATTTATTGGTGTCAGAAAAAAATAAGCCATCTGGGAGCTTTCAACGAAAACGCTGCCTAAACACTTTGAGATATAACAAAATAATGTATGGTGGTATTGTGTATCTTATATAGGTCCACAGAAAAGTCCGCGATGGCATTTGTCTATCTCTTAAGGATAACATACTATATCCATTTTAATACTTTAAAAAATGGGTAATTATAAAGCGGTAATTGGAAAGCTATTTACACAAATACGGTTTTAATCCTTATCATTTTAAACACGTTAGTTGGTTTGAGCATTTCATGAAGATTATTTTGTCCCTTTACACCATGCAAATTAAATGAATACCTTAGGAGATATAGCAAAATCAAAATAATGTGCAACGAAATTAATTTCGTGTCGCCGTGATTCGACCAGGCCGCGCGGGCGCCCCGTGACCCCGCGCCTCGCGTCTGAACCGGGGGGGTCCGAAAGTTTATGTAGTGTATCAATGTATGGTGGAATTGTGTATCTGATATATGCCTACAGATAAGTCCGCGATGGCATATGTCTATATGTTAAAGATAACATACTACCTATATCCATTTTAATACTTTTAAAAATTGGCAATTATAAAGCGGTAATGTAAAAGCTATTTACACAAATACGGTATTAATCCTTATCATTTTAAATAAGTTAGAGGCATTAAGCATTTCATGCACATTATTTTAATAATAATATCTTAGCGAATGGAGATGACGACTGACGACTGTGTTTTTTTTTCTGGGTGTTGTTGGAAAGTTATAATTGCGTTCGATATTTTAAGGTCACATTTTTGTTTTGTATTTGTTGTCTTTAGGTAGTCGGAACATACATAGATACTTGCAAACATACTTTTATTTCAATGAGTTTTAATAATTTGTATGTTTTTTTCTTATTGTGAATCATTTAAAACGTCATAGTCGCATTTTTGTTTTCTTTAGGTAGTTATATACCTAACTACTTACTTATTAATCAAAATTGATAGTCCTGAACATAGGTACTTTAATTTAATTCGTTTTGTTTTCACATTGTTGGTAGTTACCTATACAGTGTAGGAAAGTACCAATGGTCTATCAGAAGTTACGTGAGAGCGATAAAGTAAGCCATAGAAATCCATGTGATAGACAAGCATGGCTATAATGAAGGCGTCTAATAGTCAACGCCCATTTCGCCCTTCCACAAATAAGAAGTGGATCTTATTTGTGGAAGGGCGAAACGGGCGGTGACAAAGAGAAGCCTTCATTATAGCCATCCTTCTCTATCGCATGGATTTCTATGGCTTACTTTATCGCTCTCACGTAACTTCAGATAGACCATCGGTACTTTCCTACCCTGTATNACCTATATTGTTTTAAATTTAAGGGTTTTGCATTTTTAGTTTTGAGTTCGTTTGTTGTCGTTAGGTATATAGATATATCGTGAATTATTTTAAAATTAATATTAGGGTCGCATTAGATGAAAGATGATTGATTTTTTGTTTTTTACGATTTAACTTAAAAACTACTCAACCAATTTTACCGAAAGCTACATCTCCTCGGAGTAACATAGTCTATTTTATATTTGCCCGTGCGAAGTCGGGGCGGGTTGCTAGTTATAAAATGGGATTGCCTATATTTTTTCTATTAAAGATGCAAGGTAGTTCTCAAGTTTCTCAGTAAAATTACACTTTAGGTGTCGTAAATATTCATATATCGATAATGTAAATTTACAGTGTGGGTTAGTGTAAAATTGCATGCTTAATATAATCTTACCTTTATGATGGACCCATTGTGGAGTCGAAATAACCAAAGATATAATGTGTAATTTTACATCAAATTTTTTACTATTATGCACAGTGATTTTTCTCTAGGTACATCTGGTAATAAAAACAATTCATAATAGATCCCCAATATTACTACAGATCCCGTTCGAAATCTACTATGTACCCCCCACCGGTCGTGAATGGTCTGGCAAGTCGGGCACCTTGGGGGGCCCGGCAATGTCTTCAAAGTGTAGTCTAACAATAGAACGTTCATTATTGAATGATTAGAACGCGAAGCCGAAACGTGTACATGTTGTAGGGGTTCTATAGGGTGCCCTATTATCGACAGGCCGCTGATTGATTCGGCTGGTTGTAGCGTCTAACTATTTGTCTTTATACTGTATCGACTTAGCACCGCGCTGGATTGTGTAGACGCCGCAGGATATTTCTGCTAAATGTACAGTTTGATACGATTTAAAACTTACAGAACTATAATATTTAAAAATCTGCTGAATGATATCACGTGAATAGTGTTCCATAAATAACGGCGAAAATTGCTTTTGTATTTCCAAGCAATGGAAAATTTTTATTTGATAGGAAAATGAATATTTGATACAAATAAGATTAATGAATTACTTGTGAAATTTATAAATAAATAACTTGACTACGAAAAATTTGCAAATAATGCTTTCCGGTGTTGCTAGATTTCTTCAATAGCTACTAAAACAATATATTTTATATAGCAACACCGAATTTTTTTACATAATTTGACAAATATGTCACATTTCTTTATTGGTGTAGCCCATTTTGAGCTTATTGCGGATCCTTGGGCACACACCGCCAACTATCTTTGTTTTACTAAGTTTAAGCCACATACACAAAGAAAAAATAATTCTACTTTCTCTTTTCGATTAAATAACTGATTCATCTTAGCAACTGAATTAAAATGTTATTTTTTTACACATTCAAACGACAGATGTCAAATAACGCAATGACAGCACAATAATGATCCTCCTTTCAAACAACACAATTTTTGTTTAATTTCCAAGGCCTACTGTTGCTATGTTAACTTCTTTTAATTTCTGCCGACTGCAGATTTTTTTCGTTGTTTTTGCTGATTGTTCTAAAACGGCTACATCAATAAAGAAATGTGATTTAACATTTTTTATTTAGAATTTGAAAATTTGTCAAATTATGTTAAAAAAATACGGCATTGCAATTTAAAGCAATATTGCTTTAGTAGCTACTGAAGATATCTGGCAATACCGGAAAACATTATTAGTTTCTTAGTCAAGTTATTTCCATTTTTCCATATTTAAAATACCAACTCTATCTCGATTTTAACCTAGATGACTGATTTCTTACCTACGTATTTTTAGGTGCTGAACACGAATCAGATGTCCAAACTTAGCGGACGGCCTTTCTTAGGGCAAAAAAGGGGCGAAAATGGCAAAAACACAATTATATTGAAAAAAGAAGTGCAAGGTGTGTTTTTGTATATATTTTTGAGCGCTCAACATAATCCTATGTCAAACAAGGGCGCTCTACTCTTCCAAATGCAAAAAGAACAACTCAATTTTGTTGAAAAATCTCAAACGTGTAGTGTTTTTATATAATAAAGTAATAAATACTTATACTATCTAAAGAAACAGCTAAAATACTTGAACGGTTTTTCAATAGCTTGTCAGTAATTCGTTTGTGGGAAATATTGAAACACGACAATAATAAATATGAAGACCACTGGGAAAAAAAGGAGGTTTGCCTCGAAATATCAGTTTTTACCAAAATTAAAAATTTTAAAGTTTTTAACACTCGTTGGCTAATAAGATATTGGTAAAGTAAATTTTAATAAAATCCTCCTAGTTTTATTTATGGAAGTATCAATAATCCACAATAACTACTAAAATCTAATAAATTTTACAAAGATAATATGGAACATTGACAATAAAAAGAAGTAGAATTGTAATAGATTACAAAAAATTGAATGAGTAACGGTACCAGATACTTTCCCTGTACCTTAACGTAATCTCCAACTTGATGTACGTAAGTGACGTTTTGGCCAAATTAGGATGGAGTCAATATTTTTAATATTAGGTTAAGCCACCAGCATTAAATACAAATGAATCCTAAGAATCTTGAGAAAGCAGCATCTCAACAGTTAATAAATAAACTTTATGAGTTCATTAGAATGCCTTTTGGATTAAAAATGTTCCCACGACATTTCATGTATCACAAAGTTAACTTTTGACAGATATAGGCAGACTATTTTAAAAGTACAATTAGACAAATCAAAATTTTTGAAACAAACACATTGGCGGACTCTGCAGGCTTTCTACAGTGAAATTATTTTTATAACAAATTAACGTTACGACGTATTGTGTCATACCTCCTTCTTCCCCTGCGGTCTTCATAATATGTTATTATTTTTCAAATATTACAAAATTTTCTTATATACAAATTATAATGTTTCTTTGAATTAATTTCTAAATATTTTAAATATTTCTCCAATCTCTCAAAACAATTATTATCTAAGTTTTCTGTTATAAATTTGAAGGAAATATGTAATGCAAAGATCAAATAATGTAATATTTGACTAAACGATTTGTATAGCAGGAATGTGTTTGTGAACGAAAAGTTCTCGACTTATTTCGTAAACACATTTTTATTATTCAAGTCTTTATTGAAATTCTGCATTGTAACTCTGCCCCAAAATTTTTTATTAAAATTTAAGTTTATGGTAAAAGTTTACTTGAGAAAAAAACAGTAATAAATAAGTTTAGGAAGATTTACAATGAAATAGAACTCTCTGAATTTTCAAGATAATTATTGTTCAGTTTAATATATTTTTACATAATATTTTCCATTATTTCATTACGTAAATTATATGAAATTTAAATCTGTACTTAAACTTTAGTAAAATGTATATAAAAATATTTTTTCGAATACTTAATGTAATATGTAACTCAGTTACACCAACTTTAAACCGAAAAATTGCCAATTCTTTTTTTTTGCTGTATAACTAGACCGTAGTCTGCAGAATTTTTGCTATTTTAATTTAATTCAATCCTGCCTCATTTGAAAATACCCGCGATCTTTCTGCGATAAAACACAGCTTTATGAACCTGTTACACAAAACCCTCACTGTTATTCCTGTGCCGATTAAAATGTAATTTTTCGAAACATTAACGCCAATCCTCGACGTTTAACATCGCACTCCATCATAAAATCTCCCCACCGTGAATTCAATATGTCTGCAATTAATAGAGTAAGGCCGGTCGGCTTAAAATAATTGCTCGCCCCCAGTAATAATAATAACCCCAGCTGGTGAGGGCTAAACGGCCCGTCACCACAAGCCAAGGATTGCCGCGATTTCTGTGACAATTAGATCCCCAACCTATCCCGTCGGGATTAGGCCGCCCGGACACGTCAAGGCCTTTAAAATCCCGGATTACTCTTCTTCCCGCCCGACGTTCAAATTAACGGTGTAAATGATTTCGCTGTCAAATATCAAAATTGGGGTCGCCTTGGGGGATTATAATTATTCAGAAGGACTCGTCCTGTTACTCTTGTTAATGTTTAGGTAGAGTCCTCTGAAGCTTCCAAGCAAAAAAAAAATTAGAAAGTGTGGTAATTTTTACGTAAAAAGAGGTTCGTTAGTGTGACATGCTGTGTTATTAGTAGAGCTAGATATTTGCATGTGGCGTGACTTAAAATTTTAAAATAGGTTAAATATTGTTATGATACTATAATTTGTTAATTAAATTAAATTGGACAAGAATTTGAATCTTTGAAATAATTAATTTAGAAATGTTTACTCAAAAAGGGAAAAAACTGACAAAAAAGGGATATGGAATACAGATAAAATGTAAATGAAGGATGAATTTAAGTTTAGAATAAGTTTTCTAGCATAGGAATATAAAATCTTCGATGAAACTCATCAAAGGTGTCAAAATTATAAAAAAAGTTAATTTATGTTTTAAAGTTTATAAAATGCACTTGAAAATGTTAGAAATTATATTAAAGTACAATTTGGTAAAGACAGATTCCATATTACTGTACATACATACATGTTTGAGGAAATTTGAAAAATTTCAAACTTTTGACATGTTGATCGTCATGTAAACTAGGAGTTTCACTTATAAATGCAGTACATGTAACAAATTAAGATTAAAACTAAAGTTTAGCATACCTACAGTAAAAATCTATAAATGGAATGAAGTTATAAGTTTGAAGTTATTTGGAATGTTAGATACATGTATCGACTGATTTGTAAATAAATTAGTATTAACAGTGTATGCAAAAATGCAAAATGACATGGGTAGTGCGAAAAAGACTTTCTAAACATCAAAAACTGTGTAGAAATCCAGACCAAAGTTTCAGTTAGTGTATAAACTTTGAGAGTTATCAGAAAACATTTCGATTAATAATAATCAATACAAACAAGAAAAGACTGATAATAAAGATAAAAAATGGTTAATTTCAAGAATTTTTAACAGAACTACAGACAAAATTAAGCTATACGTCTCAATTTAGTCAAAATTTCTCAAATTAATCAAAAATCGTATAAAATTAAATTTTGAAGGTAGAAAAAAGTTACAGATATCAAAATTTTCAGAAAAATAGGTAAAACTTAAAAAATTATGATAAATAATAAAATAATAAAATAATCATTCTGCCTAAAAACATGCATAAATTCAATATTTTGAAATAAACATTTCACAAAAGTTTAATTTGACATATCCATGGCAAAAGTTCACTTGTTTTCTGTTTAATAAAAGTCAAAACACAACTCTCAGTGGGCAATCTCTCAGAAAATTTCGAACAGTTAATATCGTACTTTGTGCCCAAAAAGAACAAGCGAAAATCAAATTTAAGTCAACAAGTCGTGAAATAGTTACCCATGTGAGGATCGAGAAACGTCAAAAACAATCCATTCCGTTTAATGTCAAACAAGTCCAATATTGAACAAAGTACATATTATGTTCAAATAACATAATAAAAATCTTCAAAATAAAAGTTTAAACACTAAAAACAGGTCGCGATTGTCAAAAAGTTACTAAATCATAAATCGTTTTCAACAAAGAAAAGGGGGTTTTAGTATTTAACTACAAATATAAAAGGATAAGGAAACAAAGTGTCGATTTAAAATATTAAATTAATCTTTCTTTTATAAATGAATTAGTCATTATAAAAAAAACAAACAGAAGGTAATAAACAATAGAGGGAAACCACACCCTGAATATGGAGTCAGTCCTATATAAAGTGAATTTGTAATATATTAAAATAAAATAAACATAAATACAGAATTTTGGCGCCCATAAAAAATATTGTGAAAATTCCAAAATAAAATTTAATTAGTTTATCTACTTCCATTCTATAATTTTTTCATTAATTAATCAACTACTACCAAAATAAATCAAACAATACTCAACAAACAACAAAAAAAAAACAATAACCACTACAGTATATTAAAATATACTTTTTTACTCTATTATAAAGGTATTCAAACAAATTCAAATATTTTTTCTAGAAAATAACAAGTGAAATGAAGGGTTTACATATCATTAGATAATTTTTTATTAACTTAACGTTAAAATAAATCCGTTATTGTTATTAAAGTTAGCGTATATACTAATTATGTACTTATAAAGTTTACTTTCGTGAATTATAATATTCTGAAGAACTGATAAAAAATTCGAAAGTAGTACTTTTTACATTTTAATTTGAATTCATTATAAAGTAGTATGAGATTTGGTTGTGACATTTCCAAATTATTTAGAAAATTCTACGGAAAACGTGAATTTACAAATCACATTTATTTCAATAAACAATATATAGTGCTTGTTAATCATCAAAATAAGTAAATAAGGAGACCAACCTTTGCGGGAAATTGACAAAATTATTTATAACACACAATAAAAGTATAAGTGGGCATCCAAAATAAACGTACAATAAGCTGAAAATAGTGTTAATTTAAACATAATCGATATTGTATGGAATTTATTTTCTAATCTAAAAATGAGCCATTTTCAAGTCATTATCTTTTAAATATTAAATTAACAGATGAATAGTAAACCTTTGACGAAGAAATTTTTATTATTTTATTAGTGTACCTATTTACAAACAATTTACTTATGAATATAAAATATTTAATTCAATTTTTTGGCGAATGCGCCAATGTCATGGAATAACGTAAAATATAAACACAAAAAATTACACAAAATATAAATTTACGTTTATCGATAGATGTATATTTACGACACCCAAAGTGTAATTTTACTCAAAACAGGAAAACTAGAGCTTCCAAGTATATAAAGTAAAAATAACAGTAAATTAGTAATTAATTAGTAAATTAACGAAGTCAGTAAAACTTAAAAAAATATATAAAGCAATCTCTGTAAAAAACGTCCCTACTTATATAGGACAAAGTATATATCTAATTTATACAACTTTTCTTTTAGTAACGTCTTTGTCCTTCAATATTTATAATTAAAAATAAAGACTTCTTTAACTGTGAGGACTAATTAAATAAACAATATGAATGAATTGAAAATAATTAAGTTTAAGGAAAACATACTCCATATATTTTTTATTTATATGACTACTTCTTCTAGATGAAAATTTTGCCCTAGTTCTCGTGTTCAGGTGCATTTTGAAGTGGAACCTTTGAACTATTTCGAGAACAATGGCCTTCTTGAGAATATTAAACTGAGTACAAAATATAGTGCAAGTAAAAAAAATAAAATATGGATGAAGCTAGTAAAGCTATCACGGCATTTACAGTTCCTGTAAGAAAGACTTTATCAGTTTCGTCGAATGCCATTCGGCTTACATAATGCCCCCGCGACTTGGCAGAGATTTATTGATAGTGTTCTAGGTTTAGATCTCGAACCGTATGTCTTTGTCTATCTGGACTGTTTATTGTTATCTCGATTTTTGATAAACATTTGGTACTAAGTACTAAGGCAAGTTTTCGATCGTATGATGAAAGCAGGACTTACCGTTCTTGAAATACTTACAGTACGTTATTGACAGTAGTGGTCTTCATGTTGACCCTGAAAAGATTTCGGCAATATTGAATATATAATCACCGAAGAACGTGTCAAAGATAAGACGAATATTGGGTATTACCAGCTGGTATCGAAGATTTATTCCGAATTTTGCTTAATTAGTAGCTCCGACTTCAAATTTATTGAAAAGACACACTAAATTTATTTGGACAGGTGAATGTACCTCAGCCTTTGAAAAGATAAAAGAACATCTCGTTTCAGCCCCGATCATGACTTGTCCCGACTTTGATAAGCCTTTTACTGTTCAGACTGATGCGAGTGATTTTGGTTTAGGTGCTGTTTTGTCACAAACTCATGAAGATGGAGAAAAGGTCATCAGCTATGTTAGTAGATCTCTAAATAGGGCGGAGAGAAAATATAGTACGGTTGAGAAGGAATGTCTCGTGGTGTTATGAGCCACAGATAAATTTAGACCGTATATTGAAGCGACGTGTTTCACTGTGGTCACAGACCGTTTTGCTTTAAAGTGGCTCCATAACCTGAAAGATACATCTGGGCGTCTCGCTCGTTGGAGCGTCCGTCTACGACAATACAGTACATCGTCTCAGTTCCCTTAGTAGACGAAATTGTCGTCGAGACACCCAATTTTGATGGTTACGTTGACCCTTGGTACAAACGTATGGTCACAAAGATTGAGGATTGCCCTTTGCATCATCCTCAATGAAGAATTCAAAATGGACTTATTTTTAAACATCTGAAAAACCCATATCCCGGATTGGGAGATCCATTATTTGATTGGAAGATTGTGATTCCCAAATCACATGAACCTCCAACATGTGGTCACGCTGGCATTTAGAAGACCTGCCATCAAGTTGGCTGTAAGTTTTATTGGCCGAAAATGAAGTCAGATATAGCCAAATATATTCGCAAGTGTCAGGTTTGTCTTGCGAACAAACCCGAACACAGAGCTCCGCTGGACTTATGTGTAGTCATAAAGATGGCGGGAACTTATTTTCGTTGATGTTGTAGGACCTTTGCCACGAAATCTGAACGGATATATGTATATTTTTAGTGTACAGGATTACTTATCCAAGTTCTGTCGGTTTTTCCATATGCGCACAGCTACGGCAAAGATTATCACTCGACTAATTGAGGATAATGTATTTCTTCTATTTGGAGCTCCGATCCATGTGAGGCCCAGCATAAAACGTTAAAAACGAAGTTAGCGTCATATGTCAGAGAAGATCATTGTACTTGGTGTACTCTCCTCCAAAAAGTCGCATGCGCTATGAGGACAGGACCTAGTGAGACATACCAGCAGTACCTTACTTTGTTAATTTTAGTAGAGGAATTGTTCTTTCCGGTCCTGATCATTGTCCACATCTGACTAATGAAGATACCCAAACTTCTACATCAACCGACTGACTGGATCGAAAACCAAGGAAAGAAGATTGGTTGGTTTTTGATACCTAATAGTATATTAAACAACAAAGTTTGAAAACGACTCTTTGCACACGAGCGAGACATATTCGTGGACCAAGCCGAAGGCGAGGTCCACAAGTCGAGCGAGTGTGCAAAGAGGTTTTCAAACGAGTTTTTTACGATACTTTTTATACGACTGCAAACAGAGACCACAAAAATCAAATTTTAATTTAAATCGTTTTTATTATTAAAATTGCCAACGCATTAACAAAATAAATTAAATAAAACGTTTAATTTAACTCGTTTTTATTAAGAATATTGCTAACGCATTAACAAAAGAAACTAATATTTAATATTTATGGTAACATTTGAACATTCCTTCAAGGTTACGCTGGGAAAAGCAGTATTATTGTGCACCTTGTTTTCGATAATAGAGAATATTTTTGGTGTCGTGTTTTTAGTGCAGTTTTTCAGCGTGCGGCGTTGTTTTCTTGTTGTATTCCAGTAGACGATCGTTGTTCTGGTTCTGTGGCAGCAGAAGACACTGAAGACTATATTTTTCGAAACTTCCATTTTATTTCTCAAACAGTCATCAACGTAGCCTTCGGCAACTGTACTGGATTTCCACCCTCCATGGCATTTGAGGGCAAGCAGATTTGAGCCAGAATTGACTAAAATTGTGGCCGATGAACGCCGAAAACAATGTCCCGTGTAACTTTCTGGATTCTCTAGCATCAAAAACTTGGCGATTTCCCTAGAGATGTTTCCAATTTTGTTGATGCCAACGTTTTGGCTTGAACATTTTCCGTTTTGATAGTTTAAAAAAAAACTGCCTGTCTTCAGATTAGGAGGACGAAGAGCACAGTACTTTTTTAAGATAGTGTAAAGGTTTTCTGTAATTGTAAAACACCTTGGTACCTTTGTTTTTGTATTCTTTAGTTTAATCAGCATAGCACTGCCGAAATCTTTGGTGTCTTCTATTCTGAGATAACATAATTCCTCTTTTCGACATGCCCCAGATAGTCCAACTGCCACCACCGCCTTGATAAGTAAATATTTGTCGTCTGATGCTTTCGTCAAAAACCGGCAAAAATCATCTTCTGTGAGGATTTGGGACTTCTTTGGGACGTAGTTTTCGGATTTTCGTTTGATTAGCGCTTGCAACTTTTTATAGCTTCCAAGATCTATGTTGTGATTGGCACTTAACGTTGACTTGAGCATCGAAATAATCGTCCACAACGTCGAAGATTTATATTACTTAGATAGTTCTTCAAAATACACCATTACTGCGTTTTCTGAGAAAATTTGGACATTTTTGGCTAGTCGCCAGTCCATAAATCGGCTTAACTCAACTTCATACCTGCTTCTGGATTTTGTGGGCAGCAGTTCCGAACATATTTCGCTTGCTTTCTGTAAAATCTCTTCAGAATCACACATTTTCACACCCAAACTTCGGGAATTCAACAATTTTCAAAGTATCTAATCAACAAAATAAAGGAGCCGTGACGGTTGCTATGAAACTCAGCCAACTTGAAACACTGCATAATTTGGGTGACAACATCAAACAAAAATTACAATCTGGAGACGCGTGTGCAAAGGTGACATAACCGTGTGCAAAATGTTTAGCACACGGCGTGTGCAAAATACCGCTTTCAGAGCGTGTTTTCCGTGCGCAAAACCCCCTTTTGCAAGGCAGTCGTATAAAAAAGTGTTTAACTAGCTGTATGTCAATTTGAGTAATCTCCTTTCACCATTGTGATACGAATTATACTAGACGTTATGTGCCCAAAGATACCAAAGGTAAAGTAAATGGTCACACAAAATAAAGCCGCAACATATCAAGCAGTAAGGCTGTATATTAAAATAAGTAAATTTTCAAAGTGTAACAAATAGGTCTTAAATAGTAAGATACAATCTGGATGTCTGGAGATAAAGATTAGGCAAAATTCAATATGCACTACTGATGTTTCTCGTACTCTTCAATGACTTTATCTCTACATACGCACGCGGTAACACCACACAGGGTGATTACATGATTAGGCTGATTGGTTGAGTTAAATCAGGTCAAATAAATTCACACTTTTGTTCGCATATTAGACATTAATTTACAGCCACACAAAAAAAAAGTTGGGTATACTTTTTATGCGACATATATTTTTCGTAGTAATTTGGCCTCCTGAAAATGAATCTGGGGTCAGAATTGGCCCATCACGTCACAATTTTTTCCTAACCTCAAAAAACTTGTGAAAAATAGTGAAAATTGATGAAAATTTACTGGGAAAATTTGGAAAAAAATTTATTTCCACATCAAATAGTACATTTTTATGTAAAAGACTCTGCTGAATTCAAATCCACTGTCAGAATTGAGCTAGAACGTGTGGTTTTTTTTCTAACCTCAAAAAACCGAGCAGGAATCGCTATTTTCAAATTCTGAGCGGATTTTGACCAGATTTTGTATAAAGGGGTTTTTTGGGTCGCTGATTACGAATATGAATTCACATTGTAAAAATTCAAGATGGCTGATCCAATATGGCGGGTGTACTTTTTTGAAATCCACCGATTTCAGTAAAATTTGGCATCATAAGGATTGCTGGTTGATCTCACCTTCATTAATCACACATCTGGAGCCAGATTTTCATAAATCAAGGTAAAATTTGTAGGCAGAGTCATAATTTTAGGCCGAGTAGGCGGCATTTTTTCGGCAAAGTCACATTTTTAGATTGAAGGCATAAGCAGATGCAGTGATGTGCTGTGTGGCAGTAATGTGTCCTTTTCCTTGAACTTTAAAATTATTAAGAAATAAAAGCATCTAAATGCCATAGGAAAACTGCATAGTAGTTAAAAAAATCTGATTGGAAAACCATAAGCCCATGCACGACTAAATAAATGAAAGAATAAAGTAGAAACTTTTTTGTCTTGTCCCATGGAAACAAGCACATCACACTACACATCATTACATGTGTAGAGTCCTTAAGTCATTTTTTTAAGCGAAGTCACATTTTTAGACGGAGTGGAATCTTTTACCTTGATTTATGAAAATCTGGCTCCAGATGTGTGACTAATGAAGGTGAGATCAACCAGCAATCCTTATGATACCAAATTTTACTGAAATCGGTGGGTTTCAAAAAAGTAGACCCGCCATATTGGATCAGCCATCTTGAATTTTTACAATGTGAATTCATATTCGTAATCAGCGACCCAAAAATACTATATACTATTTGATGTGGAAATAAATTTTTTTCCAAATTTTCCCAGTAAATTTTCATCAATTTTCACTATTTTTCACAAGTTTTTTGAGGTTAGGAAAAAATTGTGATGTGATGGGCCAATTCTGACCCCAGATTCGTGTTCAGGAGGCCAAATTACTACGAAAAATATATATCGCATAAAAAGTATACCCAACTTTTTTTTTGTGTGGCTGTGTTATAGTAAAAAAACATAAAGTATTAGGAATAATACATTTTAAAATGTAAATGTAGAATGTAAAAAGTAAGAACACATCGCAAAAAGAAAATATACATTCAAACATGTAATTCTACAAAGTGTATCATGCACCGTTACAAATATGTAAAAATCCCACGTGAATTTAAGCAATTTCTATCAATGCGTAAAGAACAAAGAGTTTCAGATTGAAAATTTATTTTCTAGTACGAGATCCACAAGTATCTTTGCGATTGAATTGGGTTAAAGATTTACTGATTTTGAATTTTAACTCGTCCTGTATTGTCCTTCATGCACAACAGAACGTATAATTAAATAAGGGTATCCTCATACGGTAAACAACAGTTAGTCGTATTTTTTCACAACGAAGCAGCAGATAGCACGAATATAATTCAAATGCAAATAAAGCCGTAAACGGGTACCAAGTCCGCACGGGGTAATATTAAATAATTAAATCGTACGTCTGGCCGGTTATAATAAACAAAAGACGACCCGGGCCAACACAGTTTCGGCCTGTCCCGCCGTTATTACAAACTAAAGCTGGCCACACAGGAGCGGTCTTCCCTATGGGGAAAACGAATCCTTTCGAATGAATACTAATTGCTGAATACATTATTCATCGGGCGCAGTATATCAGCAAAATGATTACAGTATTTGGTATTCATAGAAAGTTTAAGGATATTGAGTGTTTTGTCTCATTGTTGAATGGATACGAATCCCAAATATCGTTCAAGGTTCCTATCCATCAATATTTTAACTATTATTTAACTGCTATATCCGTTTCACATTTAATAACTGCTTATTTTCTGAGAGTGGTGGGTTTCATTTCAGTTTTGTATTCCTTTTCAAGCTTGAGACGTATATAAGTGAAAATTAGAGGTAGGTATACTACCAGACGTAAACCATTGGAGATTGCTGTAAATTGTACACTGAGAAAATTGTTATTTAACATTAAACTAACCTGTAAGTCCAGGTATGATTCATTTAAAGTTAAATCACTTAATTGTTTATTATTTATGTAGAATAATAGATAATTTTTTAAAGATTTACGTTTAAATTATTATAAGTTTAAAATCAGTTAGTATAAATAAAATAAAATAAATCTTACACATTTCAATACTATTTGATATTAAACTTTAGGAATGGTAAAAATATTAAATAAACTATTACTGCTGCGAAAACACCGAAATAAATTTATTTTAATATTAATATGCCTTCATAAGTTACGAGCAAACCTACAAAACTGACTAAAAGGAAACGAATCTGTTTAGCTAGATTTGTTTGATTTGAATGCAAAGACTAAAAAATTTTTGCAATGGAGAGAGCAGGTTCAATGGCGCAAACTGCTGATGCGAGCTTGTACAAGTTTGTCCATATCAATCAAATGGAACTAAACGAAGAACAAATGAAGTTATTTATTTATTATGTTTTGTGGGGTGAAGTGTTTCCGTGATAGTTTCTATTCCTATACGGTAAGTATATACTTATACCGGTATTTACTATATTTTGCAAGTGCATGAACTTTTGTTTGTATCGGTGATGCTGGACGAGACCGAAAAACTAGAAAATTTATGACTGGGAAACTAATAAAATGGCGGCTCTGACCAATATATTTCTAAATAACGCTTTTCTAAGTACCTATATACAATTAAAATGAGACGGAGACAGATTAGTGAAAATGCAGTAAATTTAATTTTTTTATTGTAAATAAACATCACAATTATTAATATTTGGAATTATACTTTGTTCTTACATATCTGTTATACTTATAGGCCAATCATTATAGCTTTTTTTCAGGAAAAAAATACTATTAGAAGTTTCTCTGCGGAATATTGTTCAGAAACGTGTTATAAACAAAATATCAAAAAAAATAACTCGAGACTAGTTGGGAAATTTTGTTAAAACAATGGTCAAAATTATGGAAAAGTGGTTTTTCGACTGGCGTAAAAAAACTGTTATTCATAGAGAAAAAAATGTTTATACAAAAAAGGTAGGTATTAAATAAATCTGTAAAATAAGACAAGTTCGATTAAATTCCGATAATTTGTTTATGCGCACGAGCTCGAAAATGGTCGAAATTGCCCGCTTTTTTCAATTGCTAATAATTAATGCAATTTTCATCGCAGATACTTGTAATTCAGGATTTTTTAAGCTTTTTGCACCCATAATAAGTGGTAAAAATTTCAGCCCAAAAACTTCATTAGCTTGGCGTGGGCGGAATTTGTTATCTAAGAAGATGCTATTTTTCAATTCATTTTTCCCAAGCCGATCATTAGTTGTTTTTGTTCCTAAATAGTTGTATTGACATATGCATTTACTGATAATTTAATTTTTCAAATTTAATTTGTTTAAAAATGACTTTGAAAAATTTTTAATATTTATTACATCGTTAAGCGCGCATGCTAAGCCTCGCCTTCCCCACTCGTTCGCTAGACCGAGCAATAGAACGCATCGCCGCTATCTTCTTTTTCGAAATTAAATAGTTGAATTCACCTTAATGTTAATGTAGGACATGAAAATATAGCTCTTAATGTATACTCTCTCCAAATTTCGGCTCTTAATATTAATAATTAAGGTCACTGCGATTAAATAAATAAAAAAAATTATCTCAGCTTCTAATCAACTTACAACAACGATTTTTTTTTAAATTCGAGGAAAACTAAAGTAAAGAGGTTACTGTTTTATTTTATAATAATTACTTATCTTAACAATTTAATAAATATTAACATTTTTTCAAAGTCAATTTTAAACAAATTAAATTTGAAAAACTAAATTCTCAGTAAATGCCTATGTCAATACAACTATTTCGGTACAAAAACAACTAATGATCAAAACCCTACAACGCCTGTGAGCTTGGGAAAAATGAATTGAAAATAGCATCTTCTTAGATAACAAATTCCGCCAACGCCAAACCAATGAAGCTTTCGAACTGAAAATTTTACCACTTATTAAGGGTGTAAAAAGCCTCAAAAATCCTGAATTACAAGTGTCTGCGATGAAAATTGCATTAATTATTAGCAAATGAAAAAAAACGGCAATTTTCGGCCATTTTTGAGCTTTTGTGCATAAACAAATTATCGGAATTTAATCGAACTTTTTTCATTTTATAGGCTTATTTAATACCTAACTTTTTCGTATAAACTTTTTTCGCTATGAATAATAGCTTTTTTACGTAAGTCAAAAAACCACTTTTCCATAACTTTGATCACTGTTAAAACAAAGTTTCCCAACTAGCCTCGAGTTGATTTTTTGATATTCTATTTATAACAGGTTTACGAACAATATTCCGAGAAACTTCTAATAGTATTTTTTCCCGAAACAGGCTCTTTCATGTCTATAATGGCTGGGCTATTAGGTGTGTACCATTTTGTTATAATACAAAATCTAAATTGAGTGTATATGTTTTGAGATAGGTACCTAAGAAGATACTTTTAAACATACAAGTTTTTAATTTTAATATGAATTTTCTATATTTTCAGCTTTTTTATTTTGTACCTAAAAAATATGGAAAAAATAGTTTTAATAATAATATTGAAAGTTAGTTTTTTTATTTTAAGAGATAGAGAAAACTTATTTTAATAAAATTTCATTGACAAATTTTTGAAGTATAGTATGTAATGTACTGCGTCTTCTACGCGGACAAAAAAAAATTGTCATCGAAGCAGGCTATGGATACAAAAAATTGCTTGTTTTTTCCTATTTCATGCGATGTACTACATGCCGCCTTTATCTTCTTTATTTATTACATTTTTTATAATTTTAGTATTAAAAATACCAATAAAAATATTAATGTAGAAATTGTTTTAAACATGCCAACTACAAAAAATTTAATGAATATAATATACTTCTTTTGAGCAAAGAATCTGCAATATCTGGCATTTTCTATGATTTTGGTATCAAGAATTCTAACCCAAACGTCTAAATCTCTGTTGAAATGCAGTTTCTCCGTGCTAATGTAAACTACTATTAGTCCATTTGAAGAAAATGTTTCTAAAAATGCATTACAAAAATTAGACACATCTGACCAGATAACTCTTCTGCGTATAAAAAGATCCTCCCTGTTTCGATGACAATTTTTTTTGCCCGCGTAGAGGGCGCAGAAAATTACATACGATGCTTTAAAAATCTGTTACACTAGAGAAAGATATCAATTTTCCCATGAAATTTTATTAAACTAAGTTTTCTCTATTTCTTAAAATAAACTTTCGGTACTCTTCCGGTTTTTTATGATGAAAGACCTCAAAAATGCAACAAAAAAACGTGCGTCGAATATTAAGCAAAATCCATAGGAGTGGCCCTCTTACAGTAGACTGCCTGTATATACAGGGGTCCCAGAACAACGTACACAGTGGAAGACCACAGATTCGTGGACTCAAAACAAGCATTTAGGCTAATACATCCGAAATCGCTTCGTTTGACCGCTAGATGGCTTCAAAGTTCATGTAAACTTGTAAATAACTCGAATATGTATCATTCCATTTAGATTATTTTTTGGATGTGAACTTTTGCTTTCAATCTACACATTTTGGTGTATAGAGTGTTTTTTAAACTTGCAACTCCTACAAAATTGATATGTGGTGATAATATCCAATCATAACTTTTTCCTCTTTCGGGCAATAATGACAACTATTTTTTATTTGATAGGAAGTTTTTGGGTCTCTTGTAGAATTTTGATTAAATGAGTTTGGGTTTGAGTAGAAGAAAATATTTTTTAAATGTATACATTATCTTGCCACCCATTTTACCTACAATAATTAACAAAGTGCTAGTAGGCTCTGATTTTGTAAGTTGACTGTAATTTTCGTTTGATAAATAAACAGCAAATTTGTAAGAAGATATTCTTAAAATAAACAAGAAATTACTGTAGTGTTGTATTTAAAATGTTTATTATAATATCTAAATACATTATATTTACATAAAAACTGAGCTTTTCAAGATTTTAAATTTATTACAAGTTTCAGAAAATAAGAAACTGAAAAAGATTGCAAAATTTCGAAATTATAGGTTATAGTTTAATTTCAGATTGTTGCTAGTAAAGTGCCATTTCAGTATGGCAACATGATATACGAAGTTTCCCAGAACGAAAAACTGAAGAAGTAGTTTTAATATCATGGGTCTATTTTGACTTTTTGTTTGATTTCAAAGGTTTGTGTTAGCAAAGTGTCTTTTCTATATCAGAATAGGAAATTGAGTGTCATTGTGGCTTGGTTTTAGATTTTTCTCAGAGCAGGTTAGGGTATTAAAATTATGCACACCTACTTAGTTTTTTATTCTGAGAAACTTACGTTGAAAATATTTTGCCATATTTACATAATAAGAGCACTTTTATAGGAAAAAACCTAAAATCAAGCAAAAGACTAAAGTGAGTCTATGATAATATCAGTTTTTCACATATCCAGTTTCCTACCGAGAAACTTTTCTTTATAAAATTTGTTTAATGGCATTTTACTATTGAGAAAAATAAGAATTTTTAGTTTTTTTCAGTAAGACTTACTGGATTTTATAAATTTGAAATCATGGCAGATTTTGTTTCATAACAAGCAGAGCAGAGCTAATGCCAATATTTGGCAAAATGACAATAAAGTCAGATTTTTTCTTTTTGGCTGCAACTAACCCAAAACTAAAATCATATAGCAAACCTGCTTCAGCCCGAAGGTTTCTTTCAAAGAAAGTGGCCAATGTTTGAAAAAACGACAGTATTGTCTCTTTAATAATAACCGAGATGTAATATAACGAGCGTTCAAATAAAAACGTGGTCAAGTTGGTTCTGAAAATTTGGACGTAGGGCGTAGCGTATAGCAAATGAACTTAAACGTCATCTGTCAAAGCGCTATATCGCCGCTATGAATTTGAATATTTTCGTTTTAAAAAGCGTTTAAAATGGTGTTTTCTCAAGAACAAAAAGTGTTTATCATAGAGTCCTACTTTAGAAATGGACGCAAGATTGATGGAATACGGAAGAATTCTATTGAGGAAAGTTTCATAGAATTTCGAAATCAATTTCCCGGCGTTGTTGAGTACAAAATTTTTCAAAGTGCAGTTCAGCGTTGTGTTAATGTTTTTCGTGAAACGGGCAGTGTAACAACAAAAGAAGGAAGCGGCCGACCTAAAAAGCGGACTGAAGAATTAAAAGAAAATGTCCAACAAATAATGGAAAATGCGCCAAGAACTTCTGTACGTGTTTTATCACAAATGGTGGGAGTATCAGTCGGTACCTGCCACACAGTGTTAAAAAAGATTTGCGTTTGTTCTCCTATCGTTTAACTTGTCAGCAAGAACTTCATGAAGTTGATTTTCCGCGACGGGCTGTATTTTGTGAATAGTTTTTAAACAACTACGGTGAACTTCATAATATCACCCTTTTTTCTGATGAAGCCTGGTTTCATTTAAGTGGTTACGTAAACTCACAGAATATGAGAATGTGGTCTTCTGAAAAACAAGATAACTTTTTTGTCGAGGGCCCTCTACACGCTCAAAAAATTGGAGTTTGGTGTGCTCTCAATCGAAGGAGGATTTATGGACCTATTTTTTTTAATGGTACTCTTACTGCGCAAAGGTATAGAGAAGAAATTATCGCTCCTTTTGTTAACCAGCTGGAAGAAAACGAAATTACAAACATTTACTTTTAACAAGATGGCGAGACGATGAATATGTTGAGGGAAGTTTTCCAAAATCGACTAATACGTCTCAATGCTGAACATGAATTTCCACCGAGGTCATGTGATATTACGCCGTGTGATTTCTTTTTGTGGCCTTACCTTAAAAACACTATTTTTGAACTGCCTATTCGATTTAAACCATCTGCAGGCTTATAGACAAGATTCGTGAAATTAACTATACCCCGAGCATCTTAGAAAATGTCTTTAATTCTTTGAGGAACAGGTGTGAAAAGTGCTTGGAACAAGGAGGGGGACACGTTCAGCAGCTGCTTTAATTTATTGTTATAACAAGGAGGGGGACACTTTCCGCAGTTCCTTTAACTGGCTTAATTCTTTGTTATTGTTATCACGATTATAAAGTTATATAGTCATTAACGTTATTGAAACTGACAGCTGCTATACAGCTCGTTGAGAAATGAGGTTAAGTTGGTCACTATAAGCTACTCCCTACGTCCAATGTGTCAGAGCCAACTTCGACCACGTTTTTATTTGAACGCTCGTTATAATGTACGGATACATATTTTTTGAGAAAATTAAATTCCGTAGGGTGAGATATCAAAAAAATATATGTAGTGATTCATGTCCTTTTAATAGCACCACGGGGAATAATGACGGTAATGAACGCTCGTGTGCGGACAGCCTAAGAGCGCAAAAATTCACGCGAGACCTTTTCTCTTCGCAATAATTTTAAATATTCCATAGTCCAACATTAATCTGTTTTACAGCACCCATAAATTACAGGCGTTATCTATCCCGCGTTGAATTTAACTAACGTTGAGTTAGTCGACCTTACGGAATTCAGTAATAACGAAATTAATTATTCAAACCTTATTACTGTATTCATAGCGAGACCGTCGAGTTCCGCGTTTTGATAATTCACGCCTGGCGCCTTTATGAGCCGTATAGAGTATCAAATCTGAAACTCACGTGTAACTTCGTAAGGCTCTGAAAGGATACGATGCTCCCGCAATTGAACTGCAGGTTGATTGGGTTCGAAACGGAGTTGATAGGGGCGATTGGTGTCGCTTGAAACAGGGCGTCAAAGGAGCAGATGCAGCACTTGACCAAACAGGCGTGGCTACTGATTTGGGGAAAAAACAAACGGAGTTTATAACCTCAAAGGTAAGTACTTCTATTCCAGTGGAACATATGTGTGAGAAAATAAAAAAAATTAAGAAAAATGAGGTGAAACAATAATCTTAGGTACAAAAAATGTAGGACCTAACTCCGCATACAAGCCTACTGATGTTGCGGGAAAAACTACTCTATGCCCCAACTAACATTGACATTTACTTTTATAAGCACTAATGCCTTACTTCAGTATTCAGATTATTGCAACTGAAATTATAGTCTTCCCGTAGTCAGTTGAACATGTATAAAAACGCCTAGCAATAAAATTTAATTAGTTTCATAGATGCCTCTAAAAAAGTTTTCTGCTAAATGTAAGAAATAATAATAATTTGTATATAATGTGTAGAAAATTTCTATTAAATGTTCATTTGGCCAACATATTTTAATTATTTATGTCCTCAAACAATTTTATTATATTGATGGTAGATTTTGATTATGACATATCAAAAACATTTACATTTTCATTAAAATATATTACTGCTCGGCATTGCTTCATTGCACTGCTAGGTAATTTGTCAACAACTGAAATTTATGCCTGGGCGAACTAGTAATAAAGCGAAAGATGCGTTATTTGCTTCCTTTTTCAGTATCAGATATACTTTTCATTAACCCTTGCAGGAATAGTAGTGACTCATGTTACCATCTCAACTTCTTCAATTTTTGGTCATTTATTCTCAATTTAACGGTTGAATCACATATTTTTTACATTTTTCGTGTTACCTATCCATGCAGAAACGTTATTTTATTGCTCAGGAGGCTCTATGAATTGTTATAATAATGTTATAAATAAACAAATTGGAAAAACTGTTTCTTTTTGGAAAAATTCAATTTTTACGGGAGTTTGAAGAATTTTCTTTTGAAAATGTATACACGGAGGATTTTGGGGTCGCTTATTACGAACCAAAAATGCAAATTGACAACTGACAACAGCCAAAAAGTGACATTGACGAAGTGACTCGAAAATATTGCTGGTAAAAGGTTGTTTGGCATTGCTGAATTTGAAATTGACATCAGAAACGCCTTGACTGTTGACGACAGTCATGTCGATGCTGTCAAAATGAGTGTGGACATGAAATCCTCATTAGACACGGAAATTGACTTTTGGGTAACGTCAAGAATGAGTAATGTTTTAGGAACGACCAAATTTAGACTAGTATTTAGATTGAATCGTGTCCTTTGCGGTCCAAAACGAAATGCGGGTAAATCATTCATTCTTCATCCGTCATTTTCACGATTTACACTCATTCGGTCATGACAGTGTCGATATGCCAGCTGCCAACATTTAAAAGTAATTTTCAGTGCACAATTTGTAATCTGCGACCCCAAAACCCCTGGGAGATCATCTTTCAAAGAAAAATCCATGTTTATCATTTTGACAACATTGACATGACAGCTGTCACCTACCAAAAGACATTGCTGATGTCAAATTCGAGTTCAGGACCTTCAAAAACCCCTTGAGTATTTTTCTTTTGACAGTCTTTATATGATAGTTGTGACTTTCAACGTCAAATTTGGAATTTCCACTCTCAAAAACCCCCAGAATTACTTTCTCGAAAAACCAATTCATTCTGTTATTTTGACAGCATCTTTATGAGAGCTCAAGAGGCATTTCTGATATTAGATTCGGAATCAACGATGTCGAAAACCCCTTTACCAGCAACATTATCCAATATCTCTATTCGGTTAGTCAATACGACACCGTTTTAGTAGCTGTCGACTGTCAAATTGTATTTTTTACTTCAGCGACCCCGAAAACATAAGGATCCGTGGCGGAAATGTCACTGCGTTGACCATACCTGTTTATTGTATTTCTTTCAAAAAAATTTCTTCTGTTACAATCGACACTGATTTCCCCTACGGAGTATCATATCCCCAAGTCACGTGTAATTTCGTAAGTCACTGAAAGGATTTTCCCTCCTAGTACGATATTCATGCAATTGGGCTGCAGGTTGATTGGGCTCCAAACGGAGTCGGTAATGCCTGTAAAATATCTGATAATTGCTTGACTCTGGTGCAATGCCGTTTCGTATACTCTTAGTTTACTCCGTAATTATGACATTTACGTTTGATATGATACTCAGCTTGGCTAGGATTTAACAAGGTTTTAGTTTGAACCCCGTAGGTGAAGATCACGTACTTTCAGCCAGGAGTACAGAAAGACGAACGTATAAACTTAATTTTTCCTCTCATATTCTGCTTATGAAATAGACGTTAAATTAAAAGTTCATTTGAATATCAGATCAAGAGTTACTCCGGGAATAGTAACGAAATGACCTCGCAATTCTCTGCTCCACAAATAGTGGTGTGATATTTACTTGACTCTGGGAGTAAACATCGTATTGCGAGGTTACTTCAGGGATAACGAATCATTTGAACTCGCTGTGACCTTGACTGCAGGATCAAAGTTGAGATCACATTCGTATGTAAAATATTCTGCCGAATCCATTCCCAGGGTAAGAAATATAGAGGGCTCCAGTTAAAATTACGAAGTTGACATTCAATTGAACTTCAAGGTCACGGTTAATGTCAAATTCAAGGTCAGTAACTACTGGCCTTCATTGAACTGAACTGAACAACTTCCATGTAGGACATTTTTGGACCAAAAGCTTCACTGACGGGATATTCACAAGTGAATTTTAAGTAGGTACATACAGGGTGTTAAAAAAGAGTGTAAAATATTTAAGGAGGTAATAGTATGAAACAAAATAAGCAGAAAAGTCTCAATAAACATGGGTCCGCAAAGTAACGGTTGCGGAGATATGGAATCTTTTTTTGTTTTTTAGCCCCTTTTTTTATTTTGCAAAAACGTTGTGTATTTTCTTATAATAGTTGGTTGATATTTAGTGAATTAAACAGTACGTATTTGACAGTTGTTCTCAGTGCACAAGTTTTCTTTCGCTATGGCTGGTTACTCTAACGCAGAATTAACAGACATGCATTTCATGTATGGTCGTGCTAATGCGAACGCCGCCGAAGCGCGACGTCTTTATGTTGACGGTTATCCAAATCGCCAGATTCCTTCACAACGCATGTTTGGAAGAATTCACCAAAGATTGCGTGATACCGGTTCCTTGAGCAAACAGTGCCATTTATCCGGAAGACCAAGGTCGGTATCCACTCCTAGAGCAGAAGAAGAAATTCTAGCACTGGTAGAGCAGAATCCAGGTACGAGTGTGCGGAGAATATCAGCCGAGGTAGGAATTAGTGGTCCTCTTGTTTGGAGAATCCTTCACGAACAACTACTTTATCCATACCATGTGGAACTAGTACAGGCCTTAAATCCAATAAATGGTCATCAAGCACGTTTGTTTTTTTGCCGCTGGTTTCTACGTCATGATGCTGAAGACCCTCGTTTTCTTGCAAACATTCTTTTTACTGATGAGGCCGGGTTCACAAGAAATGGAGTGTTTAATTTTCACAATACGCATATTTGGGCCGACGAAAATCCTCAGGCTCTAATAGAATCTGGACATCAGGCACGATTTTCATTAAACATTTGGATGGGTATTGTAGGTGACAGGTTTCCAGGTCCTGTTGTTTTACCAAACCGATTAACAGGCGCTGCTTACCTCAACTTTCTGCAGAACACACTGTATGAGTTTTTGGAAGACATTCCTTTGAATCAGAGGCAACAAATGTGGTTCCAGCATGATGGTGCTCCAGCTCATTTTTCCATGCCCGTTAGAGAGCATTTACACCAAACTTTTCCACATAGATGGGTAGGAAGGGCCGGACCTGTTTTATGGCCTCCAAGATCGCCTCATCTGAACCCTCTAGATTTCTTTGTTTGGGGATATTTGAAGACATTAGTGTATGGTACTCCTGTAAATAGCCTGGAAGAGCTGCAGCTACGGATTAATCAAAAGTGTCAAGAAATTCAAACCAAGGAGGGTGTTTTCGAAAGAGTTCGAATATCGTTGAGACGAAGATGTCGTGCCTGCGTGGAAATGGATGGAGGGCACTTTGAACATCTTCTGTAACTTTGTTTTTTGTTTGTTAAAAGCTTCCTTTGTCGGTTTATTCCTAATAAAATAAAATGTTTGAATATCTTCGCAACCGTTACTTTGCGGACCCATGTTTATTAAGACTTTTCTGCTTATTTTGGTTCTGAAATATTTTACACTCTATTTTTTAACACCCTGTATATCAAAAGTGTATTGTAATTATTCTGTGAATTTTCTTGTAGTGTCCTGAGGATGTAACAATACATAGTGACGAAACATTGACAAGTAAAAATAAGTAGGACCATATTTGGGGTAAATCTGTTCCACTTTCCAAAACTCTTCAATATGTGTTTTTCAAGTTAGACATCTAGGGTAATACTTACAATGTTGCATTTATTTGCTACACTTTTGAATGCAACAATTAAACAACTGTTTCATTCTCTTGTTCTCTGTTCTGATATGGCGTAATTACACACCTCTGCCACGACATAGTTCCTATAACTTTGTCTGGCCTTATAATTATGGCATTTAGGTTTTTTATTCGAATTCAACGTTCTCCCGAGCTTATCAGGGTCCTGCTATGAACCCACGCAGGTAAATCAGGTGGGGATCACGTACGACCAACACGGAATATGGAAGGAGTAAAATAAAAATGTAATTTATTTTTCAGATATCTTGAGTTCGCCCGAACTTGTTCAGGTATTCCATGAATATATCTAAATGTTTAAAGGTTAATTGAGCGCGGCAGATATTTGGTTGGTTTGGCTTGCCATGGGGTCAGGTACATTTTTGTGTGCAATGTGGTTTTAGTCCTGCATTTGGTATTCAGTGAATAGATGTGAAAATTCCTCGGAACAGTCCTTCATACATGGTGTTTGAAATTGGATGCGATAAAATCGCTATTTCGGAAACTATCAAAGACTGGAAACGGTTAAATTGCAATTGCAAGGCAAAATTGCATAATTTTGTGGGAAAAATTTGTGGGTTTGGTTTTATTTTCTTAGTTTATCTTGAAGAGCTACATGAAACTAATGAAATATTTGTAATTCATAATTTGTACTTTTTAATCCGTATTATTTTCTACATCAACCGTTCAATTTACATTAATTGGTATAGAATAATACTTTTTAAAAAGAGATTTTTTAAATATAGTAGATGTTTCATCGTTATTTTAAAACTGCCTTAGGAAGGAAAATATTAAAATTTATTTAAAAATATTATGTCTAAATATACAATGTGTCCAATTAAGTCGGCACCGTATGGGATACTTTTTTATTATTAGTTTTATGAAAAAAAGTTAATCTTGATAAAAAGTTTTGCATGGAGTAAAACCCAAAATGATATAATCAGATTTCAATTTTTTGCAGTCGTGTACGAGGTTTGTGGAAGAATGTAAATTTTGCTCAAGAGTAAAATACTTTTTTACAACATCGACAATCGTTATTAAGGAAAGTTGATCTTAATAGAAAGCTAGGGTCAGGTATCCAATATTATCCATCTACCATTAAAAACAATCTTTAATAATGTTTGGGTATAAACATGGTAGGAAATAAATAAATTATAATCCAATTTTGCAAATCATAAAACATTTATTGTATTGAATTCATTAGTTTGTCAGTGCATCCTAGATTTAATGTCGATATCTAGACGTAAATTATCAATCAATCATATGAATCAATTATATCGGAGAATTTGTAAAAATAACAAAATTTGTTTTTTATTGGTAGATGGATAATATTGGATATCTGATCGTAGTTTTCTATTAGAATCCACTTTTCTTGATGGCGATTGTCTATATTGTAAAAAATAAAGGTACATTACTCTTGAGCAAAATTTACATTTTTTGATCAGCCTCGTATACGACTGCAAAAAATTGAAATATGATTACTTCATTTTGGGTTTTAGGCCATGCAGAACTTTTTATTAAGAACAACTTTTTTTCATGAAACCAATAATAAAAAAGTATCCCATATGGTGCTGATTTAATTGGACACACTGTATAACAATTGAACGCCATGATTACAATTAACATTATATTTTTGCAAAAATGTTAAACTTCACAATACTAACATCTACAGAATAAAGGAAAAGTCGTATATATTTTAAAAATTAATTTTTAAAACGATTAAGCTACACCGACTAATGTAAACTAAACAATAAATATTCATAATGCTATTTTCACTTCTCTATATTCGCTCTTAGATATGGAGTCAGATTACACTGACAAGAAAAGTTATCGAAGTGGTAAGTCACCGATTTCGGTGAAACTTCGCTATATTACAGGACAAACAAATACGAGGCACGTATATTTTCTTTTCTGCCTATAAACATTTTAAAGGGATAAAATTGTTACCTGGACTTTTATAAGTGGAAATGGTAAAGGGGCTTATAATAAACGTAAAAAAAATAAATGCGTGAGCAGAGGTGGCGGAGGGTTGATTTGGGGGTTGAAAAGTTGTGAAAAATTGTATCATTGGGATTTCCGGCGAAAGTTGACATCAAACAAAAAATTATCCCACACAAAAGTTGTAGATCATGCAAAAATCTACAACTATTGTAGGTGTCACTTTTTAGGATAACCTCAAAATTTCCGAGAAAAATGCGAAAAACGTTTTTTTTTATTTTTCGTCTTTTATTTCTCATTTCCCCAAAAATAATTAAATTTTGATGAAACTCGGTGAAAGTATACCTTTCATTACGTATTATTAAAATTAGGTAATCAAATAACTACTTATTTTATTTATTTCCACGGTATATTTGATAAAAATTTCATGATGATGACTGTTTGCACCTCAAAATTTATTTATATTTCAGTTAATGTGTTTTTAATAACCAGTACCGACATAAAAATAGAAAAAATCTTAGAACGCCCTTATGAATTAGGAACGTAACCAAAATTTATTATTTACGAATATATGAGACGTTAAAAAAAACTTACAAAAGAATCTCTTATTTCAATTTGATACCACTAAGAATTTTCCAACATTTAATTTGTTCTGAAGTAATAAAAATAGCGCCCTCAATTTTTGCTCTGACAGCAATGTCACTGCTAAAAAATATAAACTTCTACATTTCAATTTTGTGTCTTGAAATAGAAACAAAAAAAAAGGGTGCTTTAAAATTAGCTTGCCATTAAATAATACTATTTCAAATCTTGTTATCGTGTTAAGAAAACCAATTTTTTGTGATTGTTTTATCATATATGTAGTTCGATTTACCCTTGATTTTTTATTTACTACCTGTCCAGAAAATTTGGAGGGACAATTTAGAACCAGATAGTACAAGCACAAAAATTTGGGTTATATATGGGTGAGTTGAGAGAATGGCAGCAAACTCCAGTAATGGATTTTACACGTTAAAATAATAAGAAAAAACTCAAATGTCAAGAATTTATTCAAATTTAGAGTATGCAAATATGGTGTTTGTTTATGGTTCTTGTAATGGGAATACTAATGCTAATGTCGTCACAGATGTCCTGATAAAAATGTATTTATCAGAGTCTTTAACAGACTGCGAAACTGGAAAGCTTTCCAGTCTTAGTATAACATATGAACGAGCTCATCGACAAAGTTTAGAAGAAATAGAAGATTTATGAATCTAGTAGAAAATGATACAACTACCAGCTCACAAAGAATTGCTACTCATTTGGGCACTTCACAAAAAATAAAATAAAAACTCTCCACGAGTAAGGCTTATATCTGTACCATGTATAGAGAACTACACCTACAACCAAGATCATGATTAATAATATCATAGGTCAACGTTTTGTCTGAAAAAAAAAAAACACCGGATTCTACCTAGGTATCCAAGGGTTTTTGGGGTCGCTGATTGCGATACCGAGGTCGGTTAAGTTCTATCACATTAGGTCTGAAAAAATTCATACATAGGTTTTTTGGATCGCTAAATCTAGTGTAACAAAAGCCGGGACGCGCAGTCATTTATTTATTAGTTCCCAGAATGGATGGGCAAAATGTAAAATACTCTTGCTGACACAAATTATCGAAAGTTGAGGGCTTTCAAGTAGTAGGTCGACAAGACCGTCCTTCGGGGAAGGCTTCACGAAATTTATCAATATTTGTAACAAGTTCGCTTAGAGTCAGGGCCATATGGTAGTCATCTGGTGCGTCTGGGAGACGCCGCGTAGAACCCCATCTTTTTAATAACGCGCGAAGCCGCGAGAAAGACCGTAGGGATTCCACATTAGAATTGAATTATATTGTAAGAATGATAATGATTGAAAAAGAAAACTATATTAGTAAGCTGGGTTTTTTTGACGGATTTTTCCTAGCTATAAGAGTAGATTAAATGAGATCGACTTATCCGTCCCGTAATTGCTACGCGGAGTCATAGGGGAAGGTTAGGGTTACTAGTAAGTCATATAATTATTCTTATATAAATGTAAAGTCAAGCCATAGATAATTATTAACCTAATTATTAAAGCATGCCGACATTCAGGGTTCTCGCCAATAAAATGAGAACCGAAACTTTTGGACCCAAGAAATGGGCGTGGTCAAAGCGAATTGCGGAATTCAGGAAGGATCTCGAAAAAGTGAGTTCGTTCTTAAGTTTCACATTGAGCAGACTAATTATTAACTTTAAAGTCTCGGGCTAATTAATTAATTTTGATAGTTTTTCTAAATTTTGTATAGAGTGCGCATTCCCTGAATCTCGGTACGCTGCGCTGTCGCGATTGAATCAATTAATTAATAATGTCGTCGAGCCGTTGTGTTTTTATTTTGTTTGTTTGTTTTGTTTATTGTTAATAAATCTCTTCCTGGAAGTTTTGTGTTTCCTTTGTTTCTCCAATTTCAGTGCTGCCCTGTATAGCCAGTTACTGGATTACATTCCACGTAAGCAATGAAAGGGTAAGTGCTTGGAAGTAATTTTCTGAACATACAACATTTCTAAGTTCCCACGTGTTAATTAAAGTATAACTATAAATAAACTCCCTTTCGAGAATTAAGTAGTCGCTCTTTCGAGTATTAAGTAGTCACTCTTTCGAGAATTGAATAGTAACTCTTTGTAGCATTAAATAGATAATTAATAAAAGTAGATAATTAAAGAAATAACCCCTCATGTTACACTAGTATTTTTTTTTTAAAACAAAATATTGACCTGTATAATCATCTTGCTGTAACCCGCATACTTTTTACAGTTAACAATTGCAAGTATTACTAGAGGATCTTTCTATAAACACCAGAATGGGAATGTACTACGAGCACGATGGAGTTCCTGCACATTTCACTCGTCCAGTCAAGCTACATTTGAAAGACAGATTTCTAGGACGTTGGATTGGCCGCGGTGTTCATATTAGTTGGCCTCCAAGATCTGCAGACCCCACAGCACTAGATTACTGTTTATGGGTCTGTATTTGAGAAATGACAAACCTTGTGTTGTTCGATAATTTAAATCTTGTAGGTAAAAGCAGTTGTAAAAGTAATTACAATGTAAATGTTAACTTTCACTAAATGTATACTTAGTGCTGCTACAATTGTGTACATTTTTTACCTTTTTATACTTGAAAATTACTTTAACAATCTTCTTTAGTCGCAGTTACAACAAGTTAAGACGTTTTTATATGCATTTTCAGGATACGTCCATTATTTTTAGTATCTACTGCGGAAAACAGTAACTGAAAATTGAACGAATACATCAGACGCATTTTCCAAGAAGCAGTATTTTTTCCTTGTCCGTGAAATTGTTGTACAATCTCTAAACCAAAAAAAGGTCGATATAAATCACTTTCCTGTCTTAACAAAGTTTCGCCATAGGCAAGTATGTGTACATTATTCCTCGTCCAATGCCATTTAAGGGATATAAATTCAATTTAGCGTACCGAAACTTTATAAAACTTATCCATTAACTCTAGTAGGTACTTAACCACTTCCGGTGAGCGAAAATGTGAACTGGTAAAAAGAAAAAGTCCGCTGAGAGACGTTTTTCCGCCTGATATTAATGATACTGCGGCATGCGATATTAATATTAAAAGGATTAATTTAAATTCTCGCCGCTTTACCCAAAACATAATACTCCGAATCAGCAATCAGTTCTACGTGGCGACAAAATTCATTTATTTTCTTAATTCTACACAATTTCTTTAGACGGAAAATATATCTGTAGAGTTCGTCATAAAATCTAATGTTTGTCTGTGAATACTAATTTATTAGAAGTTGTTCTCGTTTAAAAATTATGTGGGATAAAAAATGTTGGGAATTTTCGATACAGTTCAGCGAAGAACCTTTTTCTGATTGAAATATGGCATTATCATTTTTACAACACTAGGATTTTTGTTGAGTTATTGTTCCATACATTCTGAATAAACATTAAAACATTGTTAAGTTTACTTACATTTACTTGATCACTCTGTATAACAACTCGTTACTTACCTGAAAAAGAAAGAAATTAATATAATTAGACATCAACAAAAATAATAATGGCATATCAAAATAATACTTTCAACTATTTGTAGACTGTAAAAAAATTTCACTCAAATTTCACTCAATTTTACTCAATAATGTATCAATTTCTGTCCACACCCGATTGACTGAAATTTTCACTCTATTAGTATGAGTACTGAATGAAACTATTGCATCAGAAATGAGTGAGTTTTACTCAAATCCGAGTTACTGCTAACTATCAATTGAGTGACTATTGAGTTTATTCTGACTATATAAAACCAATTTATAGTTGACTTTTTCTCTAATATGATTTAAATTTAACTATTATCTAGTCATTTTTTACTCAGACTTGGTTTTTAATTATCTAAATATTGAGTGCAAAAATGAATCACTCCTCATAAATGATTAATTATGATATACAGTGTTGAAATTAATTAGATGCTATACGGCGTACTCTGCAAATGATGAACTTTCAAACAAGGAGAGTTATTGTAAAAATAATGTCTAATAATTACGACTTGTAGAGAATACTTTTTGCAGTTTTCAAAACCCTGCTTGGATTTTCCGTACGACCATTGTTTCCTGAATAATCGATTGCCAAAGTCAAAAATGTTTTTTTGCTTTTTTCGACGATAACTCAGTGACAAATCATCGTACAGGGCTCCGGAACCACTCAAATTGAAGATAATTAAATTATCTAAAAGAACTTTATGGTGAAATGACCAAAAAAAATCCATAGGCGTTTTTAAAAAAAGCAAATTTGCAACTTTTTTTTTTCGTTTATTTTCTTTTAATTACTCAAAAACTGCTGATGATAAAAAATTTTAACCTTCAAATCCAAAAACTAGACACTTGAAGCTTCAATTTCCTTATTTTTGGATTTTCTCTACGACCATTTCCCTCCAAGTTACAGCTCTACGAAAATCACCCAAAATTTTGGAATTTTTTTAATACCCCTTAATTTCTGTGCCTAGTGTATTACCATCACACGTTACAATAAAACATTTTAGAGTTTTAATCTCTATCACCTGGTCATACATAATTCGATAAGTTGTTGCGTCAAAATTAAAATATTATTACAATTTTAATTTCATTATGACAAATTAATTCTAAAAAAAAACGCATGTGAACAACCAAAACTCCAAATGAATACTTTACTTTAAAAAATTACAGTAAATGTTCAAAAACGTTTCTGTTTTGGCAAATGTTGAAAATGGAGATAAGCTTAATATGATCGGAATTTATTATACCTGTAACCGCAACTGTGAAAGAGCATGTCAGATGAATATCCTGAAAAAAATTAGATCGACATTTGTTTGAACACTCGAGAACCCTAGAAATAACTATGAGCACGGGATTAAGTCTCTAATAATATTTTTCACAGGATCTAACGACACTTAGAGTGTAGGATATTCAAAAAAACATAGAAATCTAAGAAAAATAAATGTGGAACTAATATATTGAAGATTAATTTTTCGAGGCAAAACGTCTGAATCTGGTTCGGGCTGAGGCAGTATTGGGGGTCATGAAGGCTTACAAAAAATGTAATAAAATTTCCAGGGTGGTATTTGATGATGGTCCTGGAGAGACGAAACATTACATATAAAAATTGATTATGCCATTCGATAGAAGGCAAAAAGTTGCCACGAGAAGGTGTCCTTCTTTTTTTAATATCACCTCAAACAAGGCTGAAATTAAACAAAAACGGATTTCCAAAATTTCGTTCTTTTTCAAATATTTCGAAAATTAATCATATTAGCCTTGATATTTTGGAGGCATTATGTTGGTCCCCTGATAATGCAACTTTGCTCCCATTTAAGCTACTTCGTATCTCTTACCGTTTCCGAGATCCCTGTAGTGAGAAGCGAATTTGTAACAGCCTGTATATTAACCCTTGAAATTATGAGATGAAAATCGATATTTTGTAATAACTTTTTTGTAATTTATTAAATTTGTATAATTTTTAATAAGTCATGTTATTTGAAACTACGTCTGCTACGATTTACTTAATAAATGCTTCCATATTATTAATAGTCCAAGCATTATAGAGAAATGCTTACAGAAATTATTACCTGGACAAAAAAAAATATGACCGTATAGAAAATTAAATTTTAAATTGATTTTCTTGTTCTTTAAACTCGATCCAATATGGCGAACATGGTTAAAAAAAATCGCAAAGTTGCAAAAAACGGTTTTTCTAAAATAAAAAATATAGCAGCGATTGAAAAATTATAAATGAGAAAGTTGTAGGCTTTAAAAAGATCTATCGACTGATTTTTTGAAAGTATCGATTGCTTTGTTACTTTTCGAGATATATCGAAAAAACCGTTAAAAATCTTCTCTTTTCTCTTCTTCTATAACTCGTTTACATTTACGTGCCCATATTTGCTATTTACTGCAAGCATAGCCCGCGGCAAGCCAAAAAAGTACATTTTTGAAAAATTTAAAAATATTAATTATTTTTCGAGATATATCGATTTTTTGAAAAAAAGGCGCTCTCGAAAATTGGCTAGATCTTCTCAGCGGATAGCCCTACAGTAACGATTTTCGGTTTATTTTCTTCGTAAAGAGTTATATTATCATGCTGTTAAAAAATGTTGACGATTTTATTAATTTTAAGGATCAAAAATTGACATTGAAAAAGTTGCACTTTTTTTGGTTATGTTTTTTTCAAATAACTATTTCAATTTTTATTTTATGAAAATAACTTTTAAAGAAAGAAACTGCTGACATTTTTTCACGAATTTAAAAGAAAAAAATGTTTTTTTACGACCTTCCGAAGCCGAGATAATTTTTTTATTTAAAAAAAAAATTGAGGACGCAATTAACTTTTTACAGCGATGCGCATGATGGAGGTTAATGTTGAATACTTATATTTTAAAAAAAAAAAAATAGGATATGTTTAATTGATTTTTAGTATTAGTAATTGAGCAATAAACTGAAGCGTGCAAGCGCTTGGTGCGTCAGCTGGACCGGACGGAGAAGTAGGGGGAAGCGGCGCGCGGTCGCTCTGAAAACTAATGACGTGCAGTCTAAATGGTTCGCGCTTGCAAAACCGTTGTTGAGTCACAATGTGAAAATGTTGACGATTATTCTCTTAATGCTTTCAACATACTTCTTCACGAAAATATGGAAGACGAACAAGAACATGAATCAAAAGACAATCCGACAAAGAAAAGAAGAATTTCATTCGATAAGTAATTTTATCAATATAGGATACTTGTTTCAATTGTAATAATTTTATACGTATTTTATACATAGTTGTATAATTATTAAATATTTTTGTAAATAAATTAAATTCTTAAACTTATTTTACACCAAAATTAATTAATTATTGAAATAATGAAGTAATTGTTAAAAGGCCAGCAACAAGTATCAGTATGATTAATGAAGCAAAAAAATTAAGGTATTACACGAAAAATACTGTAATATTATTAATTACTAAAATGACGATAAATGCAAACAAATGTAAGTTAAATAAAAACTAAACATTTACGGGACTATTTCGCTTCTAAGGCGACATTGACTATAATATTCGTGTCTATCTCTTCAAGCTACCCCAGATTAAGTACAAAGAATTTTTTTACGTGGTCCAGAAGCCGAGATATCAAAGATTTTGCAAGCGCAAACCATTTAGACTGCACGTCATTAGTTTTCAGAGCGACCGCGCGCCGCTTCCCCCTACTTCTCCGTCCAGTCCAGCTTACGCACTAAGCTCTTGCACGCTTCAGTTTATTACTCAATTACTAATACTAAAAATCAATTAAACATATCCTACTATTTTTTTTTTAAATATAAGTATTCAACATTAACCTCCATCAAGCGCATCGCTGTAAAAAGTTAATTGCGTCCTCAATTTTTTTTTAAATAAAAAAATTATCTCGGTTTTGGAAGGTCGTAGAAAAACATTATTTTTTAATTCGTGAAAAAATGTCAGCAGTTTCTTTCTTTAAAAGTTATTTTCATAAAATAAAAATTGAAATAGTTATTTGAAAAAAACATAACCAAAAAAGTACAACTTTTTCAATGTCATTTTTTGATCCTTAAAATTAATAAAATCGTCAACATTTTTTAACAGCATGATAATATAACTCTATAAGAAGAAAATAAACCGAAAATCGTTACTGTAGGTCTATCCGTTGAGAAGATCTAGCCAATTTTCGAGAGCGCCTTTTTTTCAAAAAATCGATCTCGAAAAATAATTATTAATTTTAAATTTTTCAAAAATGATTTTTTTTTTGGCTTGCCGCGGGCTATGCTTGCAATAAATAGCAAGTATGGGAACGTAAATGTAAACGAGTTATAGAAGAAGAGAAAAGAGAAGATTTTTAACGGTTTTTTCAATATATCTCGAAAAGTAACAAATCAATCGATACTTACAAAAAATCAGTCGATGGATCTTTTTAAAGCCTACAACTTTCTCTTTAAAACCGTTTTTTGCAACTTTGCGATTTTTTTTAACCATGTTCGCCATTTGGGATCGAGTTTAAAGAATAAGAAAATCAATTTAAAATTTAATTTTCTATACGGTCATATTTTTTTTGTCCAGGTAATAATTTCTGCAAATTTAACGTTAATACGTGACAGAATGCTTGGACTATAACGTTTGGAGTGATTTTGCACCACTTTATATTTTCTTGAAATTTTAATTTAAATTTCGTGGTCATAAACTACTAAACAGTCATGTTGGTTTCAACACAGATTTGTTTTAGAGACAATAATTTAGGTCTCGATTGGTTCACTGATCGGATAAATAAATTGCCATAACCTATATTGTACGTTACAAATACGTAATTATAGACAACAATTTAACTATCCGTTTATTTATCCAAAATTAATTGAGTTTAATATATTTTCTTTAATTATTGTAATTAAATCAGAGCATTTAAATACAATTTTCACTAGAATAACCAAATAAACCGATACTTGTCCAACTCCAAAGCACACCATACGCCATACTGCCATCCACCACGCCACTATCATGAGATAACCTAATGGGACGATGGGAACAGACAAAGACAATGCATCTGGATATGAAAAAGGGTGGGATCACTCAGTAATGAGGACATTTACTCTGATTTAGGTACAAGTGCACCAAAAACGTGCACTTTGCGTGCATAAGTTTACGTGAACAATTTATTGAAAGAGTACCTACCTATATTTGAGTGAAAGTACTCAGTTTTAGTTTAAATATAATCACAAATGAGTAAAATTATCAAAATGCCCAATATTGAGTGAACATGTATTCAATAATTTCACTCAATGGATTCAATCCGAACCTTTATTGCTTTGACTCACACCAATTTTTTTACAGAGTAGTGTGTGTAGCTCAGATAAAACTCCTTGCCAACTAAATGATTATTTTTAATTTATAACTTGTTACTGTTTAAAATGCTTCAAAGATCTAGTTGTTGTTGCCCTTGTACCAATATTTTACTATTCCTCCAGACAGTGATTTAAAATAAGAAAGATACCTCTATTGGACAATTAAAAAGTAACTCTATGTGTATATTGCCACTGCTGTAGGTACTGTTAAATATGTGTTAGAGCGCACAATTAATAACACTGAAAACGTAATGAGGCACGTGGAAAATAATAAAGCAGATAAGCACTTAATCTAGACTACGCCGAAAGGAAATATATTTCAAGGGTATAATTCCTCGGCACAAAACGAGGAACACGGTCTTTGTGACTCTTCAAATGGCGTCGGCATGAGATACTCCAATTGAAACTTATCTCCTTACGGCAACGAATATTATTGTGTGTAGGTAGGTAATATTTCAGGGATTTCGAGTGAAGAATTACAAAGTTGAGACTTTCCGCGAGGAACAAGACTCTGTGTTTGTATCGTAGAGGAGATTTATAAAATAAGATGACAATTTGTACCTTTCGTCAGTGATACGTATAACATGCTTAACGTAGTAAGCTGAAAGGCAGAATGTTTCAGAAGCTTTGCGACTCTGTGCTCCAATTTTTTAGCTTGGCACGTAAATACGTGCTACGTTAGATTGAAGTGGAATAACATTTTAAAACTATACTCTGTTTAGTAGAATTATTCATTACAAAGCTCTGATAAATACCCAACCTCTTAATCAAATAATTATTATTTCTGCATTACTATTATTACTATTCTCTTTTTATGTATTTTATGTATTTAATGTATGTATTATTATTATTAGGTGTTTTTTTATTATTTTTTTTTATTTGAGCGTGCATCAAATAATTTAATTAGTTGGAGCTCTATGTAAGTATTTATACTATTATATTACCAGTTTTGTTACTTTCGTTAAATTTTAATATAGTTATGGGAAGCTAGGATGAAAAATAACACAACCATCGTCATCTTTACCCTCGAAAACCCGTAAAAAGCCCTTTCCGAGCCAGTTTTATTGATTTTTGGGTGATTTCGGTATTGCGAGCAGAGCTGTTTGAACCCCTGGGTGTTGCTGAGCCCTCTGATTTCATTCAGAATGGGATCCCCTCGCACAATAACCCAGTTTTTGTCACGATACGCTAAAATATGCATAACTAAATGTAACCGCATCCTTTCCGTCCCCCTGCTGCTGCTAGGAGCTAGTAATGAAACTATTAAATTTCGCCAAAAGGCCCGAACTTCCGCATTCTACACGCGGGAACCCTCGTATAGAATTATTTCACGGGGCGGAATATCCCGCAGATTTCATTTCGAATATCTACATTTTTATTAAGGCTGGGCGAGGAAAATATTCAATTCGCCACAATTTCAGTAAAAGGTTATTAAATTTTTATACGAGCATTTGAAATATTAACAAACTTTTTACGAGACCTGAAATATTTATGGGAAACGAAACGGTTGACTGAGCGACTTTTGTTGATTAATATTCAAGGCTGAATTTTAAAAAATGTAAATGTGCGTTAATTCGTATTAGGGCTGTCTTTAATTTGATTTAGGAGAAAACGGCATAAAGCGTTCGATGTACAGGGCGATTTATTCTAATAATAGAGCCGTCAGGTAGATGTAATGAATTATATAATTAAATTAACCTAACCTCTTCGATGTATTTAATAGATTAATGCAATTTACATGGACCATCATTTTCAGTGAAAAACTAAACAAAAAACAGTTCAGAAAATGTTTTTCTACCGAAAATTCAATGTAAATTTGCGCATAGTCTCGGCTACATACTCTCCGTACTTGTAATGAATTTTCACAATTTCCACTTATTTATCCATCGTATGGCACTCCATTTTGTCTAACTGCAACATGTTTCCTACAACATGTGATCCTACCACAATGCTCTTCGGAATGAAAATGGCGCACAATTCATGTTTGCGTAGTAATGTCATGGATTTAAAACTTTGAGTTCAGTAGGCGATGAAAACAAGATGTTTATTGCTGTGGCTATCAGGTAATTTCATTACTGTCGTGTTTCTTTAGGATTTTCATAACTCCACACATCCAAATTATGAAAATTTACAACTCTGTTCCTTGTAAAACAAGATTCGTCGGTACAAAACAATTTTTGAAGCAGATTATTATCTTCTGCGAAGCCATTCACCAACCACCGGTAAAATTGTAAACGTGCGTTGAGATCTAAATTTACAAATTCTTGAACAGGAGTTAAGAACGGAAATTGAAGTCCCGTTTCATCTAACAAAGTACTACATTATTCATATAGATGTCGCTACAGGAAATACGTTTATAATAAAAATAGTACGATTATTTCATTCATTCAATTTCCGGCAAAATACACCTAAAAAAAAACGAGAAAATGCCAGGTGCACGTACATGTGCACGATAATGAGTTGTTCGGCCTATACGTCCATCTCACTCCACTCTCTTGCTATCTCATAATTGCATATGAAAAGAGAAGAATTACTTAATATTAATTATTAAAAATATATATTTTTTTCATTTCTGTTTATACCAAAGTAAGCCGCTTTATTCACAAATCGTAATTATAACATAACTTTCCGTTATGAACAACTTTTCTTATTAACATTTTTTTATATTATCAAAAACAAAAGCAGTTTATTCTTCAACGTTATTAATTTTGTTAAATTTCTGATCACCCTGTATAAATATAAATTACAGTTTTTCATGACAAACATATTCAATTAGAAAGCAAAATATTTTTTGTCACAAATTGCTTTTTCTAGTAAAACTGAAAATAAAAATGTTTTCCCTCTTATCCACTAACCGTAGACATACTAATATAGGTACTTATATTAATTATAAATTATGGTTTTAAATAAACTAAAAATTGTTTATATTTCAGATTTTCTAAAATTATATAATAGTATGGACTTGCACTGTTAGTTATATACTTTTATACAAGAAATCTAAAATTATCATGACATTCTTTAAATATTTACGTATCAATTAACAGAAACCATGACTACCAATTCAGAATCAGGTTATACCAAATTAACCACAATACAACAGCTGTTCGTTAAAAATAACCCGAGTCCATTCAAAAATAAATTGTTAGTAGTGCGACATTTATTACAAATCAAGCGAATTAAAGGCCTGACATAATGTGATTTATGAATGAATATGTTTTAATAATTTTATTCCAATATAACTTTTTAAATAATAAAGTGTTGAACAAACTATGAAATAAAGTCTAATCAGTTTATTTATTAAAAGACAACTATATAAAAAATTGCATAATTCTATAATACTATGAAGAAATAATCGTTTGTTTGTAAAAGTCCAAAAAACCTTCATATTTAGAAATTAATTTCTCACGAATTATTTACCTATCCCAATTAATTTTTGCTTTACTGTCTTTATTTATACTTTGCCAAATGTGATATGAAATATTACTACTTTCTTCCGTTGCTTTAAAAAGATATATTCGAATAAAAAAAGGGCTGTTTTCTACTATTTTTCGGTATAAGTTAGGCAACCAATCAGTTTCCATCCTTATGAAATGGCCGAAGAAGTTGCTTTTTTAAAGTTTTGTGAACATTAATTTTATATACATTCAATTGTCTTGATACACTTCCATAATTTGCATGTGTGGAGTGATGGGAATCCTAAAGAAACACGACAATAATATAATGACATACCCGATAGCCACAGTAATCAACATTTTGTTTTCATCGCCTACTGAACTCAAAGTTTTAAATCCGTGACGCTGCTACGCAAACCGAAATACAAATACCTGCAAATAATGCCATTTTTCTCAAGAATGGCTTTCTGTAGGCGATTTTTTCAAAACCAAAAAGTTTTTATTTAACTTTTTTTCGTAGATCGTTTTTATTTATCATCCTGAATATGCGGTCAAACGTTGTCGGTGAAATTTTCGGACACTCTGTATATCAGAAGAGTAAGCCAAAAAATAAACTGTTAGTGAAAATAATTCAATCTGTATTATCCGAAATTCACAATAAAAGACAGATTTATCGACAAAATTGAAGGTAAGATTTTATTCTCATTCCAGTACCTAATGAAGTATGATAAAATTATGGGACTACGAAGAAATCATTGGAAAAAACTCTTTTAAAGCGATATTAAAACATTTTGTTTCGCGTAGAGGAATTCAGGGACAGTTGAGCCAGGTTGAACGTTTTATGTAAAAGTATTGACAAAAATTTATGTACTTGTAACAATATTTTTTTATTTTTGCATTTAATCTACTTATCAAGCAAATAAATTAAAAGTAAATATTAACTTTCAGGGTAAACGCACCCGCTATATATTTGTACGATTTATTTATCCTGTTTACTCTCTCATTTCCTACATTTATACAAATATGTAATATCTTTATGTCGTATACCTGTTTCACAGCCTGTTTGTTATACTGAATTATATATATTTTCCTCATTTCCTGAAGTTAGTGTCATATGTGGTACAGAAACGACATTTTATTATTTTATAGGCAACTACTGAGCCTTCAAAAATGTTTACAAGCCGCATGACAGTCGAACTTACGCAGCCAACATTGCAGAGTTCACGAATATTAATGATTCATTTACAATGAACAATAACAAGCCGTACGTCTACGCTCGAGATAATGCGATCGCTGATTGGTTCAATAGAATCGCATAAAAAATTATATCAATCAGTGAAATAAAATGCTGTGTTTGAAAGTAATCTTGATGTTTTAATATTACCAAAATTTAACTGCCAACATGAAGGAAATAAAATTACTATTTCAAACAAAATTATTGGCATGAGGCTTGTAATCATTTATGAATGTATCGCACACCAGAAGCAGAAAAAGTATTGAAAATTCAGTAAGGCTTTTCTTTTTATATATCTACTGACAGATGCGTGTTTGACAATTAGTTAAAACCTAGACTACAATAATAAAAATTGAGATACTTTGTACAGGGTTATTAAGACCCCCTTATCTTTTTTACTTTCGTACTTGGAAAAAAATGATATGAGCCTAAATTGTTAGACATACAAGAACATAATTATTGTGACAGAACAGTCAGTATATTTTTACATATTGGAATAATTTCCTTAACATTATAATGATGTAAGGTTTGAGAGGTATGTCTTTAATATAAGGCAGATATGGCTCTAAATAGTTTATTGCCAACATACTCCTTTGGCCATACCTTTCTTATTTTTAGAGTCTTCTATCTAAATACATATAAATGTACAATATGCTCTTTTAAAAGAAATAGGGATTTAATAAATATATCAGAAATTAAATATTTTATTGTTTTTATAAGAAAAGTTTTGAAATCACATTTACTTGACCGATACAATTTTTTGCCAACAACTAACGAAGGTAAGATAAGATAATATTATGTGAATAACCCTTTACCCGGAATCATATTGGTCATAATTAAGGCTGTCAGAACTGAGCCTTTTGACGTAGGGGTACGTATTATTTATTAAAAAACAACAATTCAAATTATCTACAATACACCACCATAAACACCAACGGATATGAGTAATTACACAACATCCGTAGGATAACAAAGCAAACAGTATACTAACGTTACGTGAACGTGAAAAGCAGTCTGAGGTAGCGGCTCACGCATGTCTCGGTTGAACCGTTTGGCACGCCATTAAGCTGGGCATTACTTTTCTACTGCTCTTTTATGACACTGCAATTGAAACTATGATTTTAAAAAAATTGTATACAACTTACATCTTTAATTTGTATTTTATCTGCATACAAACTACTATTTTATTTACGAAAAAATATCTGTTCGGCTCATGAGCTTTTTTATAAATGTCTTGATTAACCTCTTCAAAATGAATGAATTTTAACAACTTATTTTTCTAAATTATACAAGAAATTTGTCACAGTTTCTTCGTTCCATTTTTACATGATCCTCGCGATGACACTGGTTTGGAAAAAAAGGCTTTCAATTGAGCCCTTTACTACAAAGATATTGCAATTCTTGGGAATTATGGGCCCTTCGGCTGACATTTTTCACTGTTCCTGTATGCCTTTATTTGTCTTTAGGTAAGTCATTTCTAACACTGCTTTTTAAACTTGCCTTTATTCTTTAGGGTCCTCGTCGCAGGTACAGAAACTCACGCTGGCAGCAAATATTTATTTTGGCAATAAAGTGTTTATAAAGTATAATAAGTAAGTTTTTACAATAATAGGTATACTGACATATCACAAGTAAAGGGGTGCTATAAAATGCAACTGTGGTAAAATATTTTTAGCGAATTCGGATGAATTTTTAAGAATTTCTGGTCTTGTCGTATGGAAGGAACTCTTTGCATTTATTTTCCTTTAAATAAACAAGGAAAACTTCAAGGTATTGAAAGGCAACGAATGTGGTTAAAGGATCGTGTACACACAGCGACCAAAGACATCTGCTCTGGTTACAGAACTGCAAGAGTTGACATTCGATTTCGCTTCCTGATAGTACCGCCAATTCTCTGGGACAGCTTTTCAGTATGGATTTCGATGTTTGGTTTCTCCGAGAAACAATTTTACAACGAACCATTGTTTGCTTATTTCCGTTTCTACCTAAAATAGATTTAATTTTTCTCGTTCCATCCAGATTTCGTTGGAGCAATATTTCAAATAGTAAACGGGATATAAGTTTATAACGCAGATACGAGCGGGCCTTCACACAAAATTTATAATAGAGCTTATTGCCGAATAAAAAGGAAAGTTATCAGAATAGCATTTCTGTATTCCCCCGGGGCACATATGTTAATTTTATTGCCAACAACAAATAATTTGGTTGCCGCACACAACAAGAAAGCGACAATTCGCCAGTTACATAAATCAAGGAAATCGGATAAAATCTTTGACGACGCGCTGTTCCCAGCCAGCTAATATGCCATAAAAAATTATTAAGGGCCGCGCCCATACCCCTCATATGACCATAAAAAACTTTTATGGCTGCATCCCCAGGGAGAGGAAGGCAACGGTTATTGTCTCGGTATGCAAGTTAAAACAATTTGATTTTTAAATGAAGCCGTTACCGGGGATATTTGAGGTTAGGGACATGCCCGTGAGATTGCCTTTCCGGTTGCATATTTTCGCGTCCCTCTATGTGTTTCTAGAACGTAGTAGAATTTTTTGTGGTAGAATTTTATTATTTTATGCTTATACAGAGGTTAGGCAACCAACATTGCACGGCTAGTACTGTCAACTAAAAATCTTAGCGTCACTAATATTAAAGATCCGGTTACAATGAACAATGACAAACTACGAGTATGCCCGAGATAATGTGATCACTAATTGGTTGAATAAAATCTCGTGAAAAATTATGCCAATCAATAGCCGGCGAAATAGACTGTTGTGTTTTAATGTGTACTGAATGAACACAATATATACTGGAAAATTATTTATTTTAAAAACAATTTTACACCTAAAAAAATATTTAGGAGTTTTTCACACTGTTTTTTATGGGAAGGGATAATTAATATAAAAAAATCCTGTTGAATTAATTTTCTTCAGTTCCGGGAATTTACGTAATACTTTTTCAAGCGAATACCACAGTTTGAGGCCATTTTCATAATTTTTCAGTAGTCTTGTAGTTATAATTTCATAACCACTATTGTCTTTTTTTGATAATTTTATCCGAAATATGTCTAATCTGTTTCAAGCGTATTTTATTTGTTGTTGGATTTGATGTTTGTTAGTTCTACATTTCCTTTTACCAGTGGCGGCTCGTGACAGAGAATAAGTGACTGACTAAAAAGAAAAAAAATTTCAAATTGTCAAGGTCAAGCAGCTTTAAATGAATATGGAAATTTTTAGTTGCATTTGCAATATTACCGAAAAACTTACGTTCGCGAGAAGGATTTTCATTTAGATTTTATAAAAAATAGAAACACAATTAAACATGGCATAAAGAAAATTTTTAAATAAACATTTCCACACAAGCACGTATCACAGTCCGAATACCATTTGTACCGAAACATCCGAACGTACACTTTGTCTTTTGACTTTCCCCGTTTTTCCACATCGAGAGAAGGCACAGGTATCTTGCAATTTAAGAAATTCTTTTTGTCCTCAATTTTCCATCTAGAAAATCGCATATGCAATAAAATACATACTGAATTGCATAGGAAACATTTCTACAATAAAATTAAAAATTTTCAATATAGGATTATATCTAAATTATAAAATTTATATAAAATTAAATATAATTTTAAATTGCACAATCAAACGGAAATTTTAGGAGAAACGGTGCGTCACTTGCGTCACCTAGCGAGCCGCCACTGCCTCTTACTCCTACTTTGGATTTTGCAAAATCGTTCTCCTATTTTCTTTAATTTTCTTTTGCTTAGCTGAATGAATTTTTTATTTTTCTCATCCTGAATTCTCCATTCTCGTTATCCCTTTGTCTTCTTTATTATTTCTATTTGTCTATCTGCTGTTGAAATATTCTTATCATTCTTTAGAAATCAACGCAAAAGACTTTGGACTTTTTAGTTTGCTTTTATTTTTGTCAGAACTCATTCTTGGTCAGTGCAGACGCTTCATCCACGCATCAGTCTCATCTACAATCTACTTTTCAGTTTCGTTTTCAGTTTTCATTCTATCCTCATTGTCAGCTTTGTGTTTAGTTTTAACTTCAGTCTTCCTTCTGCTGTAACCGTCAGTCTACTTTTTAGTCTCTTCCTCAGTCTTCCTGTGCTTATTGACCGGCGTTCCACCTCATTCTCGGTCTTCTTTCAGTTCTCATCACCTTTCTCCTTTTTGGTCAAGTTCTCAGACTTCCTTCTGTTTTCATTGTTGGTCTATTTTGACTTAACTTCGATATTCTTAGGAAGAAAATCTGACTTTGGTGAAGATCAACTGACCATTAATTCAATCAACCCAGGAATTGGCTTGTATAATAGACAGTAACCAGTGGCCCATAGTACGACACTTGCACTATATGTTTATGTAAAGTTTCAATAATTAGATATGTACCGCATATTTTCAGCAAAAATGACTACAAAAAAAAAAGCAGAAAAGGATGGCTTTGTTCTAACAGGAAAACAATTCCCCAAACAAATGCTGGTGTTGGGTAAACCAATGTGATTTGTTGGGACAAAGAAGACCTCACCTACTATGAATTTCATCACTGTTGAGGTTTATTTTCAACAACTCCGTTGTCTTGAGCTCACAGTTTTGAAATTTATTATATAAATGACAGTAAAAATACATCTAATCTATATGTGAAGATTAATTCTTTGCTAACAGTCTGCTACCAATCTTAATAATTTTATTGCAATCTTTTATTATTGGTGGTATTATTATTATTATGGTACTATTATTATGGTATTATTATTGCAGTTTGTCAGATACGAAGGTTTTAATTCGTTCATATTTGGTGTGACATCTGGTGTCCCTTAGGGATCTAGTTTGGGACCCTTGTTGTTTCTTTTATTTATTAAAGATTTACCCAACATTATCTCTTGTACACTTCTTATTGCGGAGATTTGAAAATATATTTAAGAATTAAAACTCATGAAGGTTGTACACATTTACAGATTCAAGTCAACCATATTATTTATAACTGCTGCAGTTCTCATCATTTAAAACTAAATGTACGTAGTTTCATTTTGTAAAAAAAACTAAATGTATGATTGTGATTCTAAACTTAATGATGTTACAATTACTCGTACTGGATGTGAAAGTGTGTGTGTGTGTATTATCTTTGTTTAAAATGTTTGATTTGTTACCCAAATCAGTCAATACTAGTAAAAACTTAAGAAACTGTACAGATTTTAGAAATATTTGTTAGGAAGATATGTTTTGATTATTTGGTTCCCATCTTGCTCGAGGTATTAATAAAATCAGATACCACTGAACGGATTCAACATAATTTGCCTTAAATGTCGTCGAGTTGGTATGTAGTTTTATTGCATTTTTATACTATTTCATAAATCATAACTTTAACTGTGAAACTCTTCTAAACAAAATAATTTTGTTAGTTCCAGTGCCGGATCCAGACATAATGATACTTTCATTTTCGTTCGCCCACGTTGGGCGCCATGTCGCGGAATGTTATTGGTCTCGGTTTATTCCAGGATTAAGGCCCTCGGTTGGTCGTCTGGCTACGAGGTAAGAAGCCTATCTCCGGTGGTTGTCCCACATTGGGCGCCACGATCCCGGCTGTTGAGACCTACTAGGTTCTCCCTTAAGTGAGGTGAAATTTTTTATTTCCCCCGTCTCTCGTTGGCGGTCTCAGGGAAGCTTAGGGGTATAGGACGTGGTTATCGTCCGACAACACGGGGGTGGCTACGCCTGCTTGATGTCGACTTAGTGGCTCGACGATAGAAATTTGGAAAGGTTGGTGAATTTATCGGAAAGATCGGTGATTTTTGCAAACGTCTAATGATATTTGGATGGTCTTCAGACGTCGTGTTGAACAGCTTTTGGCATGGTAGAAGAGCGTTCTTAGCGTCTGGGGAGCTTCGAGCAGAATTTCGAAACATACGTGAATTTTGGAAAGTTCATCCAATATTCTTTTACGGCTAGCAGAGCTGCTTAGGAGTGTTATTGCAGTCTGCATTAGATATCTTTGTATGAGAAATACGGTTTTCGAGCATTTTAATAGCTGCCTTCGAAACATGAATCGGTGAATTTTAAAGCTCGTCATTTTCTACGATGCTAGGACCAACATTTTACTAATAGGAACTGTAAAGTGCTTGCCTTTGTTTTAATAATATTTGTCATCAGTGTGATGTAAATGATTAAAAGCATTATTTTTTTTTGTACTACCATCAACCTTATATGAATTTCTTTTTTTTTAATTATTGCCTTATTATTTTCTGCAACATTATCACGTGCCTTTTTAAACTTTCTGGATCGTGATTCATCGCGGTACTTTGTTCTCAACCCACGGTTGGTCAGTAAATACGCTCGCCTGCAGTGCCTGTCCAAACATGCACAAATGTTTGCGAATATAATCCCCATTGACTTTAACTTCCAGTTCATGCTAGTCTCAGTAGACCCAGTACGGTCGGCAAGTGACAAATATGTATAAGAATAATACTACGGCCACGCTTTTCATATTTTAATTTCCTAAATGTTTTATTCACCACACACTAATACATTTTAATGAAGTGCCCGCTCCAACAGCTTTAGAACGGGCCGACATATTTTCATATTTATATCAAAAGTTTCATTTGAATATGAGATTAAGCCGCAGTATTTGGTAATGGAATTTAACTTACCTTGAATATGCTTAATGTTGTTCAAAATAGTTCTACGTTTATTTATAAAACGAGACTACCCGCGTTAGAATGTTCATTAGTAACTTTAAATTAGAACAAATTGTACGCTGAAAAGTTTTGTCGATAATTTAGTAGTTAGAAAATGGAGAAGTGGAACTAACTGTCGCTAACCATTTTTACTTATTTTCCTTTGTCAAGTGTGTTGTTGAGTTTTAATTTTTATTTTAGATAATAAGTTCAAATTTTTATCATGGAAATGGCAGTTCAAGAGACAACACAAAAAACTAATAGCTCCTAATTTACCCTACAACATATAGTGAATTTATATTATTTTCAATATTAACTCTCAGCAACCTACTATAATTTTATTAAGTGAACCACGAACAGTTGAAGGTATGGAAGATATGGAATTGACAATAAGTTGATAAGATGTGACTCTCGTAATAGGCGTGCTGGAGGTGTACTAATATTGTAAAAAATGGTGTTAGATTTTCTGTTTTGAAAAATGTGTGTGTCCCAAATAGGCGTTCATTAAAGTAACTTAATAAAAATGTATCAATGCAAACTGGTATTGTTCCAGATAAATTAAAGATGGAAGAAATACCAATGACTGAAAAAACTTGAATCTTACTGTATACATGGACTTGTTTTTACTTGGTTTGATTATTACCTGACACATCGTCGGTTTATCTTAGATGGAGTCTATCCAGCTCTGGGATATCCTCAGGAGTTGTTATTGGATAGGTTCGAAATGCATAGTTTAATTAGGAGGAGGGTTATGTACTCGATAATGTTCTTGTACAAAATTCTCAACCACGATATTGATTGTATTGAGCTTACAACACAAATAAATTACAGTGTTCCTCGAATAAATGCCAGATCAAATAGTTTGTTTAGTCTTCCTTCTTCGCGCACAAACATGTTGCGGTGGTCTCCTTTACATCAAATGCTTGTTAATTATCATAATATGGAGAATAACCTGGACATTTCCAATACGTCTTTAGCACATATTAAAAGAATTTTCTATTCGAGTTATCGGTTTTTAATTTCTTTTTTGTTTTTGTATCACCTACTTATGTTGTTGTTTCTGTTGTTGTTATCATGATTTTTAGATATATTAATTATTATGTGACTTTAACGTTTGTACTTTTTGGTAATTTTTATTTTTACTTATTTTAAATGTTTATGCTTCTTGTGTTTAATGTGTATTTATTGTAGCTGTAATATTCATCCTGTAATTGGGTTTCTCCCATTGGGTGAATTAAATTAAAATAAAAATAAATAAATAAAAATAAAAAATAAATCGTCAACAGATGACTGAAATTAATAATACCCATCGTTAATAATTTTGGATTTCGTCAGGGCAGTGTTCTAGGACCGATTTTATTTATAATTTACTTAAATGATTTTGTCAAGTATACTACCAGTGACTTTATTAATTTGTTTGAGAATGATACTTTAACTGCAACTATGTGTACTGATTTAAATAGGGCCATTATTGAAATGATCGGGATCTACGAAATAATATAATAATAACAAAATATAAATACTTAAACACAACACACTATACAGGGATGGCCAGAAGTACGGAATAAAATTCATATCTTTTGAACGAGTTAATTTTTTTTAAAACGCCGAAACACGTTAACTGATTTTGATTTTTTCCCATCTTTCGGTTATATAATAATTTTTCTTCAACCCCCTAACCCCCAGCTACCCCTACTTTTTTTTCAAATAGAAATATAAGGCATTAGGGGGCTCGTTGAAAAACTTATAGAAAACCGAATCCAGCCATACCAAATAAACAAGTTTTATTTTTTCAATAGCAAGGTTTTTAGTGTTGTATAAAACACCTACTTAAAATACACCTAAATAAAATTTAATTATCTTCAGTGTTATCCTCCATGAATTTGCACGCAATAAAATAAAGAATTTGAAACTGTACATAGGTATCACTGCTAACGCAAAAAAGATATATTTTTTATGTTGCGTTTTTTTGATACCACTTACTTGCCAGGATTTCTGATTAATTTTTCGCTTTAGTTGTAAATTGGAGTTTGAAACGTTACTATTGTGTCAAAATCAAGTTATTTACTGAATTACAATAAATTAAACAGTGCATTAGAACTTGTTGAAAATCCTTATACTTCAACTGTTTCATTGGCCCGCAATCACGATGCTTCTCGAACTGCAATTCGAATGTTTCTGAAACAAGGAAACAAGAGAAATACCACCCCTATAAGGTATGTCTTGTCCAAGAGCTTTTGGAAGACGATTATGATAGGCGATTACAATTTTGTGAGGAAATGATGAGACGGTGTGACGACAATAATGGTTTTCAACGAGACGTACTTTTTTCGGATGAAGCTACGTTTTGTTTAAATGGAGTGGTTAACAGACACAACTATCGCTTTTTGTCCCTGGAAAATCCACACTGGACATGCGAATCGCATACGCAGAATCCACAAAAAGTTAATGTATGGGCAGGTATCATCAACAACAGAATCTTGGGCCCATTCTTTTTTGAAGAAAATCTTACTGCCGCACGCTACCTGGATTTCCTAACATTTGATCTGATACCTGCTCTAGCTGTGATTTTTCCTTATGAAATTGATCCAGATATACCGAATGAAAGAATTTGGTTCGAACAAGATGGCGCTCCCCCACATTTTGGTATTGATGTTCGAAGATACTTAGATGAAATGTTTCCAAATCGCTGGATTGGTAGACGGGGTATAGTTGAATGGCCGCCAAGATCCCCCGACTTATTTTCTTTGGGGATATTTGAAAGAAAGAGTCTACCAGGACAGACCGGATAATATTGAGAATTTAAAGAACAAGATTAGGGCGGAGATGCATAATTTACCAGCTGAAGTCATTCAGAATGCTATGGACAGCATTACTATCGTCTTGAAGAATGCCAAATAGTGAATGGAGGACATTTTCGGCATTTGTGACATTGAGTTTATTTTTGTAAATTATCTAGTTGTTTCAATTTCTAAATGAAAAAAAACTTGCTATTGAAAAAATAAAACTTGTTTATTTGGTATGGCTGGATTCGGTTTTCTATAAGCTTTTCAACGAGCCCCCTCATGCCTTATGTTTCCATTTGAAAAAAAAAGTTAGGGGTAGCTGGGGGTTAGGGGGTTGAAGAAAAATTAATTATTTTATAACCGAAAGATGGGAAAAAATCAAAATCAGTTAATGTGTTTCGGCGTTTTAAAAAAAATTAACTATAATTAATAATTCAAAGATATGAATTTTATTCCATTCTTCTGGCCATCCCTGTATGTTAAAATCTATTATAATCTCGACACAAATTTATGCGACATTCCCTTGAACAATTTTCATTTACCTTCATTCAGAAACCAAGCCCTGTTAAGACAATTAAAATTACCTTACGGAAATTTCCTTGATTATACTGAAACCGCAAATGAAAATCCATGTAATTGCGTTAAAGATATAATTCCCAAACTGGTGAATTTGATAAGCTACCGAATCCCCTTTCCATCTTTATCCTCGGAGACACCTCCGATAAAGCTAGCCTCTGGAGACGAAGCAAGTTTTTATCTCTTTTAATGTTTGTACTTAAATCTGGTTTCATACAAAAAGTAGTTTCCTTTTGTCCTTATCTTCACAGAGGTGCGATGTCTTTGAAGAAATAGACTAAAAGGAGCCTGTGTAACATCAAATTTAATTTAAGGCTCAATATGAAATTACTGATAAAAGCCTCCATACTTCTTGCAAAAAAGTGTCAGTGTTTCAAAGGAGATCATAGCGATAGGTTCCAATTTGTTTTATTTTTTTTTGGTTGTGAGGGAAAATGCAAGAGAATTTCAGTCACGTCAAAAGGATAAGCAACTTTTTCGTGACATACAGGGTGGCCAAATGAAAACGAACACAGCCATTTTCAGGACCTGCGTCAAGATTGTAGAAAAACGCTCAGACCCGTCGATTTTAGATTAAAGGGGACATTCTTTGCTGGTATTTTTGACTCCGCCACTTACACCCCCAAAGCAAGGGTAAGCATCACCCCAAAATATTTAAATGGCATTAGAGGTTGATTAATATTTCTTTTGAAAGCTCTTACAATTCTCTTTACAACAGACATTAAATTTTATAATGGCATTTAAATATTTTGGGATGATGTTTACCCTTGCTTGGGGGTGAAAGTGGCGTAGTCAAAAATACCAGCAAAGAATGTCCCCCTTTAATCTAAAATTGACGGGTCTGAGCGTTTTTCTACAATCTTGACACAGTTCCTGAAAATGGCTCTGTTTCGTTTTCATTTGACCGCCCTGTATAAACTCTATATAGGATGATTCAGAACTTATCCAAAAAAAATTTTTTTGTATGTACAGGGAACTTACAAATTCAATTTTGTAAAAAAGGGCAGTTCGAAAATGATTTAAAAATACACTTCTGAACGGCACTGGAAACTGGTCCAATGTAAAACATGTCCTTGCAAAGGCGACCGGCACGGCGGCAAAGTATAACAAAAAATGAGCGGACAAAAAGTTGCAAGAAAATCAACTGCTTTTGCCGCTATTGTTATTATTAATTAATAAATTGATTCGTGGCTTTAATTAATAAAGTAATTTGAAATATCTGATGTTACGACTGTTGAAAATTGTGTCCACCCCCGTGTAAACACATTTGGGCCCATCTTACCCACTTTCTACAATCTAACACAAATGATTTTGGTTCTTGCCCATTTTGAACTAGTAAGTTTTTTGCAGCAACTACGATACGTTCGCGTAAATCATGAATAGTGTCCACTTCATTTTTTAAATATCCCAACAAAAAGAAGTCCAAAAGGATTTATGCCAGGGGAACGTGACGGCCATGGTACCGGTCCTCCTCGTCCAATCCATTGTATCCCTTGAACTTTATTAAGGTACTCCCGAACATTTAGTCGAAAATGAGGGGGGGGGCACCATCGCGCACCACATTCGGAATCGTACAGATAAGTGCACATCTTCCAGAAGTCCAAGCAGATCAAGGAACTCGAGATGCTCAACCCCATCCATTCGATTTGGTAATGTGAATGGTTCGATTAAGCGATTATCGACAATCCCTGTCCGAACATTTAAGGAAAAGCGTTGTTGCAAATGATCCCGTTGAATCTGTGCGGATTTTCTAAATCCCAAACATGAATATTGTGAATGTTATACATCCCATTCCGTGTAAAAATAGCTTCATCTGATTTTGAGCATTTTGTTGCAGCAACCATTCACAAAATCTAGGGATAATTAATACTTGAACACGCTGTACATGGTACGGATATAATTGAGCCTCGTGTATGCTACACCACAATATTGATTGAGACATTCCTTGCACTTGTTGACTGATTTGCCTGGTACTTATTCGGGGATTCTCTTCAACATTGTCTAAAATGTGTCCCTCAGCTAACGCAACGCTGTGGACGTTCTGGACCTCCATCTCTCCTCGATTCGATTGCAATTTTCCCGTGTCACGCCCGCAGTCCATTACCGCGGAAAAAGTAGCTGCATTTGACATACGTCTACCTCGAAATCGTTCCGCGCATAGACAAGAAGCTGCTAAAGAATTCTGTCTTGCTTCACCATAAATTAAAATGATATCCATCAACTCCTAGTTGCTATACCTACACGTAAGCCATTTTTGACACTAACTTGACACTGAAAAACTATTGTAAACACTATCGCAACGACAATACTAATTGTAAAATCGGATTTCAATCATCTGAGTCGCTGGTGCCACGTGGCTATCCACGCGCACAACGTGAATGACGCTAGAGACTACAGTTTTCCACCGATGTAAAGGTTGAAAGTACTACAACTTCAATATATATTTTTTTAATCTTACATTTTTTTACGATATGCCGCATCTATTCCCAATTTTTTTCTGGATAAGTTGCGAATCACCCTGTATAGTATTTATATAAAAAAGCGAGTCGCCCACTTCATTTAATTAGTTCTTAATAAAATTGATATCATATTTTTAGTCTAATTTTGCATAAAATGATATCTCAAACAAAGAGAATGACAGTTTGTAGTTAGCAGAACAATAGCGACAAATTTTCATAACATCGTAAGAATGTCATTAATTTTAGTTTTTATGTTGGACAATTAATTATTAATTGCTAGCTGTTTACGAGTTGTTGCGGGTATAATTCAACGATATTTGGAGTATGTAGCCTATAGAGTAGTTATTTCCCGCAATATCTTTTGCATGCCTACATTTCTGGTATCTAAGAACATTGTTTGGATTTTTTGGATTTTGGATCTGTTTGAATTGTTTTAATAATTTTTAAAATTGAGTAAAATATAGGAGAACTAATAATGTCATATATTTTTTACAACAAATAAATACAATTATTCGTTTATACTTTTTAATTATAGCAGGATTTAATAAACATTATAATCAGGGATTATTTTCATATCTAGATATAATTTAATATCAAACACATGTTGTTAAATTGGCAAAATATTAACTTTTCCGAGCAATTCATTATTCATGTAGTTTCGGAACCGACTGATGAATATTTAAATAAATATGAAGTTAATTAATATGTATCTTTTTATTACCTAGTGCAATATACGTGAATTATGAATAATGAAAACAGCGAATATATAAATTATAGCTGCATTGATTTATAATTATGTTTGTACTAATTTTATGTTGATTAATTGATTAATTAATTAATACGTATGTGATAGGTCATTAATTATAAATGCAGATATATAGGTCATACCGTTGGTAATAATTCTGTAAAGTATGTTCCCAAAGCAAAGAAAATTTAATGTTTTGTAACTTGAAGCAAGAGATTCTATTTGGAATAAAAATTGCTGTTTGAAGTTGGTCAAGTGTAGCTGAAAAATAAAGGGCTTCATGCTTTTTCATCAATTTATTTTAATTTAATTGATGAAGTTTAAACAAAAAAAATATTTAACTAACGACTGCAGTAAAAAATTGTAATCCATTTTCCCCCGGAACTTTAAGCAATATGAATCAAGTACAGGGTAGGAAAGTACCGATAGTCTATCTGAAGTTACGTGAGAGCGATAAAGTAAGCCATAGAAATCCATGTCATAGACAAGAATGGGTATAGTGAAGGCGTCTAATAGTCACCGCCCATTTCGCCCTTCCACAAATAAGAAGTGGATCTTATTTGTGCCAGCCTTCTCTATCACATGAATTTCTTTGGCTTACTTTATCGCTCTCACGTAACTTCAGATAGACCATCGGTACTTTCCTACCTTGTATATTTTTAACAGTAAATAAAGTGGAGTCTCCAAAAAAATAGAATAATCTTTAATCTACCAACGAAGAAAAATAGCAAAAAACAGTTTAAGGTGTTCTTAGTGACTTCTATGTTCTATGTACAATAGTTGTACAGGATGTTAATGTACTTATGTCAAAAATTTAAAGGGGTGAAAAAGGAGAAATTACTGTGTTAACTGATGTCATAAATTATATCGCAAGTTTAATGTCATAGAGAAAAAAGCTAATTAAAAATGTGTTTAAACTGTTTTGGAACTGCTGAAATACATTTATTTTATCACGGCGAGTACTTACAAAAAGTTCGGAAGTCAGTTGGTAATACATTGTTGTAGTGATTGCTGTGCTGTTTTTCGACAGTACATTTAATAGCCGTAAGTTTTCTTTTGAAAATGGTGCATTTATTTAGAAATCGAGAATATTATGGTATGCTCATAATTTATGGTGAAGCAAACGAATAAGCCAATAGAGCATCGCAAGTGTACCGCGAGAATCTGGACGACATGCCACCCACCGCGAACATTTGTTGCTGTAGCGCAAAGGATTTTGGACACAAGTGAAGTACAACCACGTCGAGGTCGCGACAGTGGCCCAGGGTGACCTCTAAGAATCTTAAATGTCGAGAAGATGATTTTAGATCTCATCGAAGAAGATCCGCACCGTAGCACCAGAAATATCGCACAGCAAGTAAATATTTCGTATCCTGTTGTGTGGCGGACATTACGAGGAGCTCAGTTGTCCTCATTTCATATTCAACGTGTCCAAGAGGTTTTTCAGTAACATGTAAGAAATTCTTAATTTACAGCGCATATACGTAACGTCCACAACATTCACCACTGGACTATCGAAAGTCCACACGAAATACTTCGCGGTGCCTTTCAGTAACAGTTTTCAGTGAACATGTGGGCCGGTATCGTTAATGACACTTTAATAGGACCTTTTGAATTGCCTATACGCTTATACGTTACTTCATATCTAGATTTTTTGCAAAATCGCTTGCCGGAGTTATTGGAAGACGTGCCATTAAATGTTCGGCAAAATATGTGGCTACTGCATGATGGACTTCTTTTTGTGGGGATATGTGAAAAGTGTTGTGTATTCCACGAAAGTTCGTGACATCGACCAACGGCGACATCGTATTGCCAAAGCTTGTATTCGAGAGGACGTGGCAATGTTGCAACGCGTGCGAGCGAATTGGAGACGTCGCGCTGAGGCTTGTGTGCAAGCAAATGGTGGATACATCGAATATCTTCTATGAAAATCAGCAGTCTCAAAAGGTGGCACCTTGCAATGTTGATGTAAGTCAGATTTTAAAATTACATTATACTCAACACAAATCCGTGTATTTACCTCATTTTGACATAACGGCCATGTGGCAAAAATATTTGACATAAGTTCATTAACACCCTGTATTCTTATTCAATCCAATATTCCTCCCCATATCATCATCCATTGAAGTATTGTGTTTAAACGTGACGGAATTATCTGATTGATTTTTAAAATCAAAATTAATAAGAAAATTACCTTTTAAGGCTCCTAATTTAAAAAAAAAACAAAATAATACTAAGGTAACTTGTTCTACTAAACTAAATTCTTTAAAACCTTTGAAACAAGTACTATTATTTATTGAGCATTCCATATATAAAAGTCTAATTTAAGAAAAATAAATTAATTGATATTAAAAAAAATTAGTACATATCAAAAAAATATATCAATTAAATTCTTACATAGTTGTAAAGCATCGTAGAGATATGTCCGCTTAAGGTTTACCCTACTGTTTAGTAAAGATATAACCCAACCTTTTATACAGCAATTCAAAACGTATTTTCATTGTTTGTCAGTAGCTGGTTGTCGTTTCATGTAACGTTCAGATTTTTGCACTGTGATATAGCCACATAAAATATTATTACATGTATTAACAAATACCCTATCCCAGATAACGGGGTAGTTATAATCAATAAACCACCATTATTGATTTACGTGCTATAAATATTTAAATATGTGTGTAAATTTTCACCAGTTCCAAGTAGTTTCCACCAACAGAGAATTCATGCATGCAACAGTGCACTGACGTACATAGAATGTTGGGAAAAAACTAAAAAGCAATTTGGATGGCTCAGAAATATAAATTCTTAAATTCCCTCGAAAGTACCTATTAAAGATATATGGAATACCGTAATTCATTTTTATTATTTTTGAACTAACATATTGTTTTTTTATCATTTTGATGCTCTGAGAAAAACTGAAATACGAACAAGGAAAAAATATATTGTAACTAAATATGTATACAACTGTTGGCATTGTTGACTACAATGTATAATAGAAACTATGACTGCCATATACTCAAAAAAAAATTTACGAAATATATTCTACTTACAAATTTTGATAAAATATGCAATTAACAATAATAAGGGAATAATAATGAAATCTTAAAGTTTCATATATTTTATACGAATTTATTGAAAAATACCTTTGTGGAAATTATTTCTTCAACCAAATTCTCTTTTTGTAATTAATTTTATATAAAATTGTTTATAACTAATTGTTTATAACTAAGATAATACCACGTACAGTACTTAAAACTTCTACATACGGGACATAACTAAAGCAGATTAATACTAACATACATATAATAACATAATAAAAAATTTTTACAGCTCATGCCCTTCGGATCAAAACCATCCCAACCATCAGTTCTACATAAGATTTTAAATAAAACCACAAGATGTCGAACGGGGTAAAAACCGACCTTTCGCTGATAAAGTACGCAAAAATATTTATTTTTATTTATACCTACCTGTTTATTTTTTATTTGTTTACGACGAACACGCCTATGACTAGCCGGCGAAAACCCCGAACTCTAGCGATAAATGTAAAGTAAGATATTGCCCTGTTAAAAAGTAATTACCTACTCTAAAAACCATCTATTCCAGAAAAAGAAAGGCATTTTTTATAATATAGTTTTAAACACAGTGTAATCATTAAAATTTAAAAATATTGTTGTAAAAATTGTTAATTGCTGATGAATAGCTAAAATGATCCTTGTTATCGTTCGTCGAATAAAGTGAAAGTTACCGTTTTTGTTAGAAGTAATATATTGGAAATTAAATGCACTTTCTTTGAAATAGTACCTGACAGCCATTGGTTGACAGATTTTCATACCAATTCAGTGAATTTTTGCCTTCAATTAATTATATCTCGAAAATAGATGACTTTAGATCATTGATTCAAGAAGATATTTTGTCTATTATAACCAAGAAAAATCTTCCTGAAATTACGATATGTATTTAGAAAACACCTTGATTTTGAACTTTAATGAGTTAATTTTATATATGTCATTTCATTCCATGTTAGTCACAATATTCATAATCAAACTGACATTTGAAATAATTCGGTTTAAGTTCCAAAAAGGAATAATGTAACTGAAGAATTATCTACCTTTTGAGTGTGAGATATTTTAGGTTAGGCACATCTAAATCTATAAAATCAACCCTTTGACGCATCCTTTTGGCGTAATGGATTATTTGGCTTATCAAATTCCTGTTAGTTGCCACGTCATCGGTTTTACGTTTCGAGAGACAAATTACTCTCTTCTTTAGTTATTATCCGTGTCGTTTGGGTCCTTGATTTTGGGGATGAGTCGTTATCAATTTCCAAATAGTATAATAGTAATCTCTCGTCTGAAGTTATCTCGAATCTTTTGAATTGTTATTGCCTCTGTATCTTGATCAAAATTTTCCTTCTCTCCTTTTCTCTCTCTCTCTCTCTCTCTTTCTCTCACTAGAATTCTGGTCTTAGTTAAGTCTATCCTATTCGCATGTCCTATATCTACCTTGAGTTTCGCAATTGCTGGTTTTTGTACATTGTCATTCTTCAACTGACATTTGTGCTCCTTTAACCTCTTCTGACATCTCTTCCCGTTTGTCTATACTTTTCCGCACATACACGGAATACTACATATAATACCGAAGTCTTGGAGTAAATAGTTCCTGCAGGTCGTCTTAAGAAAGGATGTCCTTATCTTCCATGATTGTAGATGTTGAAGATAGTATTAATACTGTGTTTCCTTAAGATGCGACCTATCTCGTCAGTGCATCATTGTACTATATAAGCTGTATTGTCCGTCTTTCTCATGGCTTGTTCTTGTCCATATATCAGTTTATCCTAACAACAGGTCGTAAATTCTGTAGTTCTTCGTCTAAGTGTTCAAGTACCAAAGTATTGACAATACCTTTTTTTCTGGACTTGGTGGTGATAAGACTCAGCCTTCAGATAGCTATCCGCGTGTGTTGGCTTTCTGTAAACTCTGTACCTCAGAGGTTTTCTGTTGACCAGTGCATCTAGAAACGTGTTGTTCCATCTCCATAATGATGCTGATGTCCGGATGTATCCCATTAATGTGGTTCAGGGATCCCTCTATGTTGTTATATCCATGGGGTCAGATAATACATATGCCGGACATATATCTGAACCAATATTTCGGCTATAGGACTGCTGACTCCAGAATTTCTTCTCGAAAGCTTCCTTTACATTTCGCTTCATTTGCCAAACCATACATCAAGAAGACTAAAATGAAGATGTGACAACCAACCCAGAAAAAGTTCAGCCATTGACAACTTCCACAGAAGCCTACAAACTAATTTAAGGGGTAATTTGTTTAAACATTTTTCTTTTCAGATTGGTAGAACACCCAATTGAATGAAAACATTAATTAATAAATTAATAGAATAAACATACTAGGCTATACTTATTTCGTTTCTCAGTTTAAATGTAGAATGTTGCACATTTCCTTTTGTGTTCACGGTTTGCATTTACTAACAAATTCAATGTGGTGATTTCGCCTTAGAAATTTAAACCCGGTTTTAATATCAGCGAAATTATGAAGGAATACGCAGGGCGACTTATAACCCCGGGTTAACCGACTCGTAACATTAATAAACTAAACTAAAACCCCCATTATACGAAATACGCTTAACAAACTCCGCCAAAGTAAATTAAATCAGACCAGTTCCTACAAAGGCGAAATATTGACATTAAGATTCCTCGTATTACTAGGCAAAATAAAACATCCGGCCCTTGCACAAGCTTTCGGTTCATAAGGAAATAATTAAATTGTAAATGTTTACGACAAACAAGAAGTTTAAGGCAACAAGAAGAGTGTACCGAGTCCCCAGAGATTAATTTTTTGTCACTCTGTTTGATTTAATTACGTCTTTTTATCCGGCTCCGAGTGGAACGGAGTTTAATTAAAAATTATGAGCCGCGATTTTCTTGTAGCTGCTAAAGCTCTAAAATCACAAAGGTTAATCGTACGGCCATTCATCTGTTTTATGCGAGAAATTAAAAAATCAAGTTTGCCCGGGAAACTTCGGGGAACGTTGTTAATCTTTCCTCGGTAGAGCGGAGAGGCACGAGTTAGGAGAGTGATTTTGTTTTTCGTAAAATAAATAAATTTGAATAACTTAAGAGCTCAACGTAAAAATTTCCTGCAAATTAAATTGGTTAACGTTAATTTAATCTTAATTGTAATCGATGAAATGAACAGACAAAATGTATCTACATCTGTTGTTCAAATTAGGTATTTTATTTCTTATGTTGTGGTGTTAAAATATAATTTTTCTGTGGCCATATGTACATAATACATTTTTCCTCATCACTTACTGTTCGCAAACTAGATAATATCTCACAAAACTTAAGATGCGACCAAAGAGTGACAAGAGTGCCACAAAGTGACATAAACGTGCCGCAAAGACTTTTCCACACACAAAAATGTGGAGATCCAAAAGACATGACTATGGTATTTATATGTCTTGGGGGGTCGTTGAATCCGAATCCGGTGTCCTTTTGATTAGCTCTGGGTTAAGGTCAATTCAAGGACAATTGTACAGAATCAATTGCCAACAAAATAAATCTACTCATATTTACGTTTCTGGAGTCACTGAATCCGAATCCTGTGTCCGTTTGAACTTATCAAAAACATTAAATTTGAATTACGGGGTACCTCAAGGTTCTGTTCTGGGGCCACTATTATTCCTATTATATATAAATGATTTCCCAACTTCTGTAAGAAACGACGTGTTCGCGATTTTTTTCGCTGATGACACTAACTTATCCATAGCCAATAATGAAGATTTGACGGTGGACAATCCAATAATTGAGGATGATGCATTACATTGGTTCACTTCAAATAACTTATGCCTAAACGCATCTAAGACCGAAAAATTGAAGTTCAGCTTTCGTGGATGATGTAAACAATTCTAATGCAGTAAAATTTCTGGGAATATATTTGGATCTTAAATTGCAATAGAACAAACACGCCCACTACCTCTGCAATAAGATCTATAAGGGCATCTATTTAATCCGCAACTTAATTAGCAAAGTATCTCAAAAAACATTAATTACTGCTTATCATAGCCTTATTCACTCCCGAATATCCTGTGCTATCCTGGTTTGGGGTCATCCACCTTCAGCTGATATCGTTTTTGCTCAAAGAAAATCCATTCGCATAATCTTTGGTTTAAAATTAATAGATGACTGCAGCGCACAGTTTAATAAACTTGGTATTTTAACATTACCATGTACTTACATACTCCAGTGTCTTTTGTACGTAAAATAAAATGAAGAGCTGTATACCGTCCGTGGCGAAATCGATTCTCATAACACTAGAAACAATAACATAAACTTAACCACGTAATGGCACATCATATCTGGGCATCCAGTTTTTCATACAGGGTGTCCCGAAATTCATGCAACAAAATTTGGTCATAGATTCTTAAGACAAATTTAGGGGACCCGTATTTTTTCTTTTTGCCATCCCTCTTTCGGAGTTACAGCGACCTGAAATCTGCCCCTAAGAAGTCTTTTTTATTTCTCAAAACCATGTTGTACGATAATCACTAAATTTGGCACACAGGGGTTTTATGACATGTGGAATCTCGCAGTGCTACGCTTTTTGGCGAGAAACGCCCTTAAGACACTTTTTCCTGGGCCCCCTTGTCTTTGGAACCAGAAATTTGATTTTTTTTTTAATTATTAGCTAGAAAGCCATTGAATTTAGAAACTATTTTATCTCTTGATATTTTTTTAGTAAAACGCCATGTTTATGAGGAAAATGGCGAATCACGATATGCATTCGATCACATTTTGACATTTTTCTCGAAAACTGCGTTTTAAAAAAAAAGTATAAAGAGACAAAATGTTTCTAAATTTAATGACTTCTAGTGGACTGATAATTTTTAAGAATTTTAAATATGCGACCAAATTTTTTTGGCTCCAGAGATAAATGGGCCCACGAAAAATTGTCTTAAGGGGGTTCCCCGCCAAAATACGTAGCACCATCAGATTCCACAAGTCATAAAACCCCTGTGTACCAAATTTAGTGATTCTCGTACAACAGGGTTCAGATATATAAAAAAGATTATTCTTAATGGCGGACTTCAGGGGGCTGCAACTCCGAAAGTGGGGGCCACTTGGCAAAAATAAAAAATACGGGTCCCCTAAATTTGTCTTAAGAATCTGTGACCAAATTTTGTTGCATGAGTTTTGGGATACCCTGTATATTACCAGTTCCAGTACGTCATCTAAACCCTACTTTATTAAAAAGCAAAATAAAACACGTGATCTCACCCTAATATGACTAACTGTAGGCTTCGCACATTTCAGTTGCATTGTTTTAGTTTTTTTTTCTTGTTATATTACTCATAATCTTATCTAACATGTATCATTTACTGTTTGTTTGTTTTATTGTCTTATTACAAACATTTTATTTTAACATTTGACAACCAATACTTGCTTGTCCTTGTATTGTTATTTTATTACCATTTTCTTTGTCTTTAAATTCTGAACTAATTAATGTCAACACTACTGTACGCATGTATGCTGTGTTATATGTTTTACTATCATTTCGTTTTTTCATAATGATTTTGTACTATTACTATAATTCTTTTTGACGTGTGTAAATACTTTCTGTGTAAGTAACACTATCTATTAGAGCTGAGCCTTAGTCAGTTCAAGGTTAAATGTAGAGATTCAATTGCCAACAAAGCAAACCAATATACATATAGGTACCTACGATTTTGGGGTCGCTGAATCCGAATCCGGTCTCCGTTTGACCCGATTAGCTCTGGGTTAAAGTCAGTTCAAGGTCAAATATAGAGAATCAATTGACAACAAAGCAAACCTACATGTCTATACGTTTTTGGGGTTGCTGAATCCGAATCCGAGGTCCATTTGACCCGATCAAGTCTGCTAAATTCTCTCAAGTTCTAAACTCAAAACATTCAAATTAAGCATTTATGCGTATTAAAATTTGAGTAACAAACAAGATTAAAGAAGGACAGCTTTAATTCTGAGCCCGTGACTCTCGAGCTAATTGTTGTAACATGACAAAGTAGTATCAATAAGTTTAATTAAGTAAGCTTTATACCAATGTGTAAGTTAATGCTTCACGTACATTAATTTACACAGCGAGTTCGTGTTCATTGAGATTTTTGAGAACAGTTTTTCAAGAGAAAAGTTTTTTTGCCATGAAATCGCTATATCTATATCACTATCTAATCACTTTCACTATACAGAACCTCTTGTCCTGAAAAGCCGTTCCACATTTCTCTCTTTCACCATCAGAATGTATTGTTTTTTCTATTAAACTTCTCGAAAGCGACAAATTATTAAATTTATAAATAACCTACAGTTATTTGTTCCAAAAAAATAATAATTGAAACTACCTCACTTTGGAGTCCATCTGAATGTGCCTCCTTTCTCATTTTATTTTGTGGTTAGTCGTCTTACGATTTTGTTTGAACCATCCTGCACCCATTTCCTTTTCTGGATTTGTTTAATATCTATTTAAGTATACAACATTATTGCAACTCATAAAATGGAGTCATATTCAAACACGGAAATGGCAGATATGCACTTTATGTACGGCCGTGCGGCTGGAAATGCATCAGAAGCGAGGCGTGTGTATGCGGCAGCATACCCGAATAGAAGACTTCCTTCTCGACAGGTATTTCAGAGGATCCATCAACGTTTAAGAGAAAATGGTTCGTTCCAACCAAGAGTAAATGATCGTGGCAGAGACAGATTTGTAAGAACACCGGTGATGGAAGAAAATGTATTGAGAGCTGTGCAGGACAATCCAAGGGTTAGTGTAAGAAGTGTCGCACGTATGCATAACATAAGTTTTTCCGTAGTTTGGCGAATTCTTTGCGAACAACTACTTCATCCTTTTCATATCCAGCGTGTTCAAGCTTTAAATCCGAATGACTACGAACCACGTCGGCAGTTCTGCCAATGGTTTTTGCGAAAATCGAGGCGGATTCCGAATTTTGCATCTCTTATTTTCTCAATACATTTTCTTCCATCACCGGTGTTCTTACAAATCTGTCTCTGCCACGATCATTTACTCTTGGTTGGAACGAACCATTTTCTCTTAAACGTTGATGGATCCTCTGAAATACCTGTCGAGAAGGAAGTCTTCTATTCGGGTATGCTGCCGCATACAGACGCCTCGCTTCTGATGCATTTCCAGCCGCACGGCCGTACATAAAGTGCATATCTGCCATTTCCGTGTTTGAATATGACTCCATTTTATGAGTTGCAATAATGTTGTATACTTAAATTTTCCACTCACCACTTTTACTAATTAAACACTGCAAAGCTCAATTGACAGTTTATCAATAACTTAAATTGTTAAGCGTTGTGGCAACGTCAGTCTTTTATTTGCCATGGTAAACAGATTTTTGTAATTTTTGGCCTAATAACTTAAAGAGCAGAGTAATTTTCAAACTCAATTTACTCGAAAACCATTGGAAATATCGATTTGGACAAAGATAATATTTTTTACGTAAAATTGTTAAGATTTTATAAATCTGTAGAGAAAATTGTAAAAAAATTGAAATAAAAAAAATTACGGGCCGAAAACCCCCTTCACCAACCTAAATGGGACGCATATGATTTGCATGTCGAAAAACGGAGTAGCCCATGTTATTTAACGTAAAAAGTTATGTAAGACCCATAAATTTTTTTCTATTTATTTGCGACCGTTTTGTCAATAACAAAAAAAAAACAGTTTTGTTTGAGCCCTTTTAAGGGCATATAACTTCCTAAGGGTGCGTTTTAGGGCACATGTTAATAGGTACTTTTTGGCTTATTTTAATGAGTTATAAACGCAGCAGAAGTTTGGAACCCTATTTTAGAAACACCCTGTATAATGGGGGTTTCCAGGTTTCCCTCATTCCTGCACGCAGTGAATGGTGGTTAGGATTTGTCAACCTAAACTAAATAATAGTATGCCGCCCCCTCTCCCGCACAAGTATCCGACTTTTGGGGTAGGGTATGAGGGGTAGAGATATTATTATATCTCTTTTTATCACGGTTAGCTTTTCCTTGTACTCATTCTTATTCTAACTTGAATTGAATCTGTATTATATAAGTCAGTCTAAATGTTCTGTGTTCTGTTTTAGTACAATATATTGTTGCAGTTCTGTTATTGTTAAGTATCAAATAAACCCAATTCACAGCTTGAAAGGATTATTATAAACAAAAAAAATCGTAATCGACGTCTTTGCTCCTGATGTGAGAGAATACATGACACGGATACTAATATAATTACTTGAATCTTCTAGCTGGAGTTGTGTAGCGCGGCGTTTCTCAAAGCAACCCACGAGGTGTATTTACCCGCTCGGTATTAGCTTATGTTGTTCGAAATTAAGTGTCGATCTTGCCTGTATTCGACTCTTGAGCGATTTTCCAATGCAGAATTGCTCCCTCGTTATTTTCTGTTTACTGAGCCTAACCCCTCACTGTCGGATTATGTTGACGTAGGACTGATTTTGTATAAATTCCAAATATAACCGGCAAAAAGCCAAACTAACAGGGTACGAAAATAGATACAAAAGCAAGAGTTTAGGATACATATTAAACAAGCTTTGCGGATGGAATATATGTTTACGTATCCTTCATCTTTAATATTGCAATTTCAAATTGGAAAATTAATATGTGAGTATCATTTCTATTTATAAACATAGTTGAAAAATTACGTGATAGCAAATGTCCAGAATTATTCGCATAACATTCTATCCCATTTATCTTTTCGCCTTTCCATCTAGCAAAAAATGGTAAAGACCAAAATTTTTGGAAATTTTCTTGAATTCATATGGAACACGCTGCATAATTGTCGCTTTTTCTAATTACTATTGTAGGTATATACGTTTCATATACACTGTAAAGAAATCGGTGTGAGTGAAAGCAATAAAGGTACGTAGTGAATCTATTGAGTGAAATTGTTGGGTATATTTTCATTCAATATTGAGCATTTTGATAATTTTACACATTTGTGATATACCTATTTGAGCTAAAACTGAGTACTCTCACTCAGATATAGGTACTCGTTAAATAAATTCTGCAGATAAACTAGTATTTGGTGCACTTGTAGCTAAATCGGAGTAAATGTCATCATTATTGAGACCCATCAGGTTGATGACCCATTAGGGCATCTCGTGGCGTAGTGTATGTCGTGTAGTACTGAGCAAGTATCTGTTAATCCGGTTATTTTAGTGAAAATGTTGTAGCATCAAGTTACTCCCAGATCTGTAAAATTATCTGCCAATTAAAAGATGTTCATTGGTGGTATTATATTCAATTTTATATATTTTTTTAATTTTTAATTTTTATTTATATTCACATATAATTTGTTTTTGCCACACCATTTTTGTATAGCAAAGGACCCAATACTGAACCTTGAGGGACACCTAACAAAGTTCTAAAAAAATTTGATTTATATTCTAATTACCTATTGTATAAGCTTAATTCTACTACACAAGTAGATTGAAGAAAATCAACTAGTTGTTTACGAAAACCAAATGAACTTACTTTAATTAAAACGCCATGATCAAGGTAGTCAAAAGCTTTCCAAAAATCAGTATAGATAACAATAACCTAAAATATTGCGTGATGCAAATTAAATTTGATACTGTTGGACTTTTCGATACAAAACCATGTTAATTGATTTATACATAATAATACATATATTATGTTTAAGCTGCCAAAATTTTTGATAATCGGAATAGATCCATAATTCTGAACGTCTACCTTATTGCACTTTTTATGAATAGGACATAGTCTAGGTACTTTACATTTTCCAGGAAATTTAGAGGTTTTAATTGACATTAAATACAGGGCGATACAGGACTTATCCCAAAAAAAAACTGGAATGTACAGGGTACTCTTACAAATACAAGATCGTAAAAAAATCAGAAAGAGCTGTTCGAAAGTGATTTTAAAATACACTTCTTTCTATACGGCACTGGTCCACCGTAAAACCTGATTTTGCGCCAGGCAAAGCACGCAGTTGGCTACCAGCACGGCGGCAGAGTGAAATAAAAAATGAACAGACAAAAAATTGAAGGCATTTCTTTCCCATGGAAAAAATAAATAAAATTTTTAAAACACCTATTTTATATTAGTAAATTCAATTGCTTTTGCCGCTTGTTACTATTAATTAATAAAATAAAACAAATTTAAAAAAATGTGGTTTTAATTAACAAAATAATTTGACATATCTGATATTACAACAACTCTTCAAAATTTTGTTCACTGATGTGTAAACACGAATGCTTCACCATAACACAAATGTTGTCTTAGTTCACCATAAATTAAAATGATATCCATCAACTTCTAGTTGCTATAACAGCCATTTTTGACACTTGAAAAACTAATGTAAACACTATCGGAAAAACGTTAATACTAACATCGGATTTGAGTATTCGCAATCGCCTGGGGCCACGTGGAGAGAGAGAGAGAGAGAGAGAGAGAGCATTGCGCACAGCGCACATCGCGAATGACGCTAGAGACTACAGAAGCCCAGCGATGTAAAGGTTCATGTACTACAACTTTTTTTCTCGGAAATTATAAGGATTTTACAAATTTTTTTTTTACGATATTGACTCCATTTTTCATGACGCATCTATTCCCAAATTTTTTTTGGATACGTTGTAAATCACCCTGTATATAAGCCAGCGGGCCGGCTAATATGCGAGTATAGTCCTTTACGAAAAATGCAGGTAAAAAGTTTGTTTTATTTACTATATTTTGTTACTTTTATGTCCTATGGAGGTCTGGCAGTCAACCTAATGGTTACAGCATGTACTTATGGTGGCCATGGTGGCCCTGGCCGAGAAATAGTCAAATTTCTGGCGTTTTTAGGTACTGAAATTTTGAAAAGTAAAACATGTAGAACAAAAGTAAGCACAAAAATAAAATCCTTGGTGTTCTGTTTATTCATTGTTACTATTTAAATTTACTCAAATAAAATAATAAGTAAGAAAAAAGCGTTTGTAAAACATGCGTTTGCTGTTATCCTAACCCCACATTTTAAGAATTATTTTCACGTACTTATAAATAAAAGTAAACAATTTTATATGTAGGACTAAGCAAGTAAATGTTATATGAATATTTACATGTAGAGTTATATATAGAAAAGTTGATATTTTCGTAGATTTCAGTACCTAAAATCTTGATGGTTTGATCGTTTTTTGCACCTGTTTATTCGTTTTACTGCGGCGTCTTTGAAAATAACCAGATGGCATAACATTGATATTATTTGATAAGCTTTAGATTATTCAGTTATTAAATGTTTGAAAGTATTCGTCTTTGTGGAAAACACTATTTAAAGAATATGGGGCCCTTAGTGAAAATTTAAACGTAAAAGTAATTTCTAACATTAAATTTGAGCGTCATATTTAGTTTCTTATATTTTTTTTAGGTCTATAGGAACTTTTTTGTTATCAAATAAAATCAAATTGTTCACTGTGCTTCTATTTGGCCCATTAGAACTGAGACATTCTGTATACAGGCTGTCCCACGGTGACGAGACATTAGACATATTTCAGGGACTACTTCGATTTTAATTTGAAAATTTGGAGAATAGTGTTTTCGGCATGCCCTTCTCAGCTAAAATAATGGCGTCCACCTAACGCTTCCGGTTATACCGGAAGTTAACGTCATCTTCGTTATTTTAAACAGAACGCCCTGTATATTATTGCAATTTTTGGATTCTACGTCAATTTTTAGGTGAACTTTCATAAAGGTTTCCTATGCTTTATGTTGATATATTTAATTTTTTTCAAAAAAAATTAAAAAAGCACTGCCTAATTCAAAAAGATGTGTATTTTACAATAATAAAGTTAGAGCCATAAAACTTGTAGGGGGCATAACTAAAATTCTAAGCTTCCCTACCATAATTTAAAAACGACTTAATTTCATACAGGGTGGTAGAAATTTAATGGCGAATTTTGTCAATTTTAAACCATCTTAACTTATTTTTTTAATTTAACACCCTGTATATTTTTGCCCAACCTAAAGAAGAATTTTATTCACTTTCGAATGGTATAATAGTTCCCTATACCTATCTTATCTGGCTTTTAAGTTATTTACTGTTTTTCGTACAGTCAACGGATATCGCATAATTTGTTGCGAGGATGGTTGTGAAATTTCTAGTGGAACTTCAAAACAAGCACCTAATCTGTCACCAGTTTATTTGTTATCAGTTTAACACATGAATGTTTATTTGAGTATTATTTGTTATTAAAGAATGGAAAACGTCAACATTTATTCAAATGCTGACATTCTAAATTTATTATTTATTCATGGAGGGTGTCACAAGATAATAAATATGACTTGCAGGGTATTTAATGGGAGATATCCTCATTTACCACCAATGAGTGGACACATTTTACAAATAATTTTACGAAATCAATTAGAACGTGGTTCGAAAGAGAACAAAATTGTTTATCAGGTTGCGCAAAAATATAAAGGGTGTTCTATTTAAAAAAAAAATCAGTTAAGATAGTTTAAACTAAATTCGTCATTAAATTTTTACCACCCTGTATGAAATTAAGTCATTTTGAAATTATGGTAGGAAAGCTTAGAGTTTTAGTTATGCCCTCAATAAATTTTATCGCTCTAACTTTATTATCGTAAAATACACACCTTTTTCAATTAGGCAGGACTTTTAAATTTTTTTTTTTTAGAAAAACCTAACCTAACCTAACCTTTGTGAAAGCTCACCTAAAAATTGACGTAGAATCCAAAATTGCAATCATATACAGGGTGTTCCATTTAAAATAACGAAGATGACGTCAACTTCTGATATAACCGGAAGCGTTAGGTGGACGCCATTATTTTAGTTGTCTTTGAAATATGTCTAAATATCTCTTCACCGTGGTACACTCTGTATACGTTTTTAATAAAAAAACGAAAACACAAATAAATATGTTCCCATCCATAGAACATGAAAGTAGTGTCATTTTAAGTGGCCAATCTGGATGGTCGATAAAGAAGATCCTTGTACTCATCGGGATACCATATAGCTCCAAAATAATACTGCTGATGTCCAAGAGATGGAATTTTTCTAACAAGCATTGAATATTATGTAAATCGGAAGCAGCCGCCATGAAAAAGAATGGACCCATTCCGCCGCCAGAGCCGAATCGTCCATACACGTAGTTTTTATCTCCCTCGTACCTGCAGATGAAAACGCAGGAAGCCGTCAGTAAAATTTTACAGGCGCCCGTATAAAAATAAACCACCCCGATAACATGTGATAGAATTTTATTAGTGACGGGGATTGTCGCGATCAAAACGTGAGGTATGGGAATCAAGTAGGAGTCGCGATAAATAAAATATATATGAAAATAGAGCCGTGTAGAACGACACTTTATGCGGAGTATCGGGGAGTCTCTATTGGGGCCGATTTATAAGATAAAAAGCAAATAAAAGATAAGTCGGACAAAAAATAAATAATATTGAAAAATTGGCCGTTCGGCCTTATCTGCGAGGAAAGTGCGGCCGTTAGGAAATATCCCGAAATTTATTGTTCGGTTTTAGTGCTTACAGATTATTACTGCGAACGTCGTGACGTGTTCTCCACGAGGCCGTATATTTAAGGATAATGTAGAGTATTGAGGTCACGTGCCCACCTGAATTATTATTAACCACCGCTTACAGGTAAGGCTGAAATGATTATGTTGCATCCACGCATTGAGTAAACAGGGTGATTCAGTCATAATGTCATTAATTTTAAGAGCAGATAGAGAAAAATGAGTATAATACGATGGCGTGATTAAAAAAAAATTAAATTCATATTTAAGCTGAAAAAAAATATTTTCAAATCATTATTTAACCCCCTTTTCAGGCTGTTACTGACCGGCTGACGTCAGAATATTATGCACGGCTACGATATGAACCTATGAACAACGCGCCCTAGATGCAACGTTGCCATATTTATATATTTTCGCTCATATAAAGACAATAAATAAACGGTTTTGCTCACGTCAACCAATAATAATTTAAAATGCTATAAATTATTTTTTATTTATGCAATCAACATATTAAATTGTTATTGTTGCCCAGCAAGAACCTCGAGGTCTGAGCATGCCTTGCCAAAAATCAGTTTTTATTAGCATCATAATTTTAATATTTTAACAACATTTGCTGTAAGCCCGAAGGGGAAGGTTTTCAAACAATTCTACTAAAAATTAGTAACGCGGCCCATTCAGATGTTCAGGTAGAAAATGCGGCCCAATTAAACGATCGCCATTGACATTGACACCGAATCTCCTCTGAAAGCTATACCACCGACGAGTAGTGTGCGGGTAGTAGTGTGTTTCATCTGACCAAATGTGACTATTATGGCTGCAAAGAAATTAGCTGTTTCACTTTAAATAAGATTTAATATTGAAGTTACAAAACCCCAAAAGTTCAAATAATTTAAATTTCATTTCATAACCATTTCAATTTCGTTACAGAAATAATGTCATAAAAAACCAACACTCACTAGATAAATTATAAAGAGAGGATAAATTGTATGCAGTATTTAAATATTGACTGCAATTAGAAGAGAGACTTGTATATTCCATAAAAAAACAATGGGACGGAGACAAATAAACAACTCGGTACGTCGTGTTTCCGACCTAGGGTAACCTGTGGTTCAGTAACCTTTTAACCCAGTTTTAATTTGCACACGTGCACCATATAGTCCAGGAGCCAGATGTGCAAACAACTTATTCTTAAATATTTGACCTCTTGAATCCAAAGAAACTTGGTCGCAAAGCCTGAAAGTGGTCAGTTTAATTGTTATCAACAAATTAAATGTTTAAATGGCTGTAAAAAGTTTATTTTTATAGCTAGTACACGGAACCTGATCTGGCTCCTAAACTAATACGAACTGTAGTAGGATCGTATTCCATGCAAAGTAGAGCAAAAAGTTGTCGGTCTTTTATCAAAGGGAAATCGTGTCATCAATGAATAGGGATGATTGTTTTCGAATGTACGGTTATTACAATTTATCATTTTTAATATTATTAACGTTTTCACGTTTTATAATTTATTATGTTAAATAATAATTTAGTATTTCAATTTATTATTCAATATGCAGTTGCGTATAACCAAAGTTTACATAATAAATCTAAACTTTGGTGTAACCTAGGTAGGCACTTATTGTTTTTGAGAAAGCAATACTTAATGTTTTTTACCTGTTTAAAATGACAGCACGAGTAAAACAGCATTCATCCGTCCAGAGCACTTTGTTAATAAAGTTCTGCTGCACTTAGATTTAGGAACTAATTGCAAAATTCAAGACGATTGGGGAAATCAGCTGCTTCTAAAGCTTGAACTTTTTGAAAATGTGTTATGTTAACTCCTTTGCGGGAAAAATGCGGGAGCTATGGAGGGTGGTAGATTTGAATAAACGCTTTAAATTGTTAGGTAATGGTTTTGTAACCGTGTGTAGTGTATTTTGTATATTCGGGTATTTAGTGTGCCGACTTTTTTATTTGATAAAATACAGTGTGCCTACAAACCTCTGCTTTACTTATTTTCTTTTAACGAAAGTTGACTTTGAGAAGTCAGGCTTGTTAAAACATTTTGCACTAAGTAATACAATTATTAAAATTAGTTATAATAAAATGCAGCATGATCCTTTATTTATTTGCATTTTATTGGTTTCGTACATATGTATCCGTATACTAAAGCGGATTAATTAAATGTGAACCACAGATTATGATGTGAACTTGGCAACGCTGTTCGCTTCAGCTGACGATTTGTTCGCGACATTACGTTACAAAATTTTCCGAGCATCCGCTCATCTGGCAGGGCCGCCTTCTTAGCGGGAGTTATGGGTTGATTTCCTTCATTTTTAAATGTCGAATAAATTTTTTTTTCCGATTTTCTGTCTTCCGAATACGTGGTTAAAATTAATGGCATTATGACTGAATCACCCTGTAGAATTAGTTATTAGATATTAAGTATTTTTTGTTTAATTAGTATTTAAAATCTTTAGTTGTTAGGTACTCTATTGAAAAATTAGTTGTGTCGGCAATGCTATTTTCGCGCGTTTTATAGTACTTAGTTTTTTGTGTCGAATATTTTTATTTCGCGAAAAAAGATTACAAGCGGCATTTCGAAAACCGATACGCTAGTGAACACATCAATCGATCGTGAAGTGATTTCCTTAAAACCTGTAACAAAGAAAACTGAATGGTCATTTACCACCATCTATTACACCAACAGAGCTGCATTGGTAAGTCGGTTTGCAACCAGTCTCTATGTCTTTTCGTTGTTTAATCAATTTTTGTTCATACACGTACAGTCCGCTAAAATTCGTATCAGGTTGGCTGAAGTTAATTATTATTTATGCTCATTACTTTTCCAACTCTCAAACCGTTTGTGGGTACAATGCACAGTGTGTCTAACCGGGAACTGCGTCGACCGATATCTAGGAAAGTACTGCTCCGAAAAATTTGAAAATTTGGCAGCATGGCAATCTACCTAGAGCGAGCACAACTAAAATATCTGGAACTCTCCAGCACTTTCGGTTATACCGGAAGTCGACATCAACTTCGTTATTTTAAATGGAACACTATATATTATTACATTTTCGGATTCTACATGGAATTTAAGGGTTACTTTATTAGGTAAATATTCCCTATACCTTGCAATTTTCTATTTTTTGGGCAGTTTTTCTCGTTTCAGACCTGTTGTCAAATTGGCCATGATCAGAAATACTCCAAAACAATTAAAATAATTTGACATTTGTCAAGTTAGTTGTCATAAATGATTGCTACTCTATATGAAGTATATGTATAGTAGGGAGAATGAAATAAATATTAGTAACTAGTAACTTATTATTACTAGGGATATATGAGGACCGTTTTTACCTGGATAATTAATTAGACCTTTTGATTTATTATTTAAATGTAATTTATTTTGTATATATTTTTAACGTGAGTTATTCAAATTCAAAACAAAGAAATACTGTGACATTAGGTTTCCACTGATGACATATTTTTGGTAATATTTGAGTAGCCAACTGTTCCCTTATCTAGTAATTTGTGGTTTGATACGTACTCAAGTTAGTCACTCATTTATACACATTTCTGAATACCAGAATTGAAAATGAGATGAGGGCACCCTAAGTTCAGTGAAGTATAAGTTTGAGATGAGTGAAAGGTTAGTATAGATTTAGGGAAGTCTCTGAATTTGGCTCTTATTATCTAATACTTAACTGTTCTCTAATTTTTAATTGCGGCCTTGTTTTAAATAAGTTATTTAATGTCTTTAAAAAATTACTTTAATTTAAGTTTATAGAGCTCTTTGTTTTGTATTAAATACACCGTTCTGTAATCTATTATGTTGAATATCTAGGTTTCTTTAATAATAGTCTCTTTGTAGTTTGAACGTTTGAACAATTTTTAATTAGTCGTTTTTCCTTTCTTTCTCCTTTAAAATTTTGATTTTCTTTTTACGTGACGTTTTCTCCGCTACTCTTCCAATTTTTCATAACTAATTAATCTCCTCTTCCTTCCTTTGTTATTTCCATCGTACTTGATATCCTTCTTTTATTAAGGTCCATCTACTATATTCTCTCTTCTTTTCTTGAACTTAATTCGTTGCATTTCACACCAAATCACTCTTATTATCTAATCAATTTACAATGTTCATTTTTATTACTTTTTTTTGTGGTCCAAATTGTTTAAATTAATAATTAATTTGTTTTAAATTTCAGTTTACTATCTGTCATCTTGTGAAGCCATCTTTACAACTGTCAAATGGATGACATTTTAACTTTTTGATATATAGAATTTTATTTCAACTGGTCACATTTCTTGGAATAATGCTATTTGATGTATTTGATATGTTCTAGAATTAAATTTGGAATTTTATCTTTGTTTTGATATGTATTACACTAGGTTTATCTTTTTCTTTACGCATGTACTCTTTGATTATAAATTGTTATGTACACTATTTGATCGAAAATTTGGGACCCTAAAATTTAATTTTGTTATAACATTTACTAATGCTTTATTATCCTTATACTGTCAGTGATCTCGTTTAATACTCTGTCCTGTTAATAATTAATTATCCTCTTTTTCCAAATAATTTAATATTTATACGCAATTTCATTTGTACACTACAATTTTCAGTTTAAAATTCGTTGTTATAATTTGATTTCATTACAATATATTAGCATATTCAAAGAATTTTAGTATACAACAAAACTTATCTATTCAAACCAGTGTTTAAATCATAAATTGTTTGATGAAGATGATGGCCGTCGTAATATTTCAACCAGACATTCCACACTTCTAGTGAGAAACTGGCTTGACGATCACTTCCCGAACAAGTGAATCGAACGCTATGGACCAATGCCTTGGCCTGCACGGGCAATCGACTTGTCCGCATTAGATTATTTTTTAAGGGGATACCTAAAGCAAAAAGTGCATTCAAACGATTTTGACGATAACATTGATTTATTTAGGCAAAAAATTCAAGTGTTGCCACCACAAACGAAGAAATGATCTCGTCCGAGTACAAGGAATTTAGAAAAAGATTAGAAAAATGTGTATTGTTTGGAGGTTTACAAGTTGATGTTCTGCTAAGCTATTTCTATGTTACATTAAATTTAAAACAAAAGTTTACTAATTTTTTACAATTCCTGTCTGTTTTACGTAAGATAATTAAAAATCACGTCCTCTTATTTGCAGGATGCAATTTATTCTTCATTTTTGACTAAATCCCCTATTTAAGCATTTCTTGAGTTTCTCGAACAACTTTGTTACATATTTGATTACTGCCTATTGCTTCCTAAGATAAGCAAACTTTTTATCAAGAATAACTTTTTATTAAAATTATGTCTATATAATTGTCACTGCTACGATGATGAAAATAAAAAAAGGAAATATTGAATTCATGAACCTTGAATTAATGAAGAATTATACAGGGTGATTCAAAAAACCGCTGACAGACTTCTAGGGCAGACAATATATGAAAAATTAAGACGAAAAGTCTTAATAAACTTAGGGTCACGAATGCCTCCTTAACGAGATACAGGGCTTCAAAGTTTCTGTAAAATTAAACATTGCATTAATTACAAAATGCCTGAACATTTCTATTTCAAATTTGCGATGCCTAGTAAGCACCTTAAGACCAATGTTTGATGTAGTGCTCAAAATTTTATGAGCAGCAGTGTAGTAGAGACGGGGTCAACGTGACCCTTTTTAAATATTTTCTACTCCACTGCTAATTTTGTGTAAAGTGTTGAATTGTCTATCGAATTGGTCTCTTGCAAAATTTTGATTAACGCTACAGTTTTTCAGTAATTAGGTTTCAACTAATTTTGTCAGAATGAAATAGCGTAAACAATAAACAACAAATTTAAGGGTGAAAACGTAATGATAAAAATTGTATAATTGGAAATAATGTAAAATATCAGAGTAGGTGCTGGAAGTCACCACCTTGTGATTCGACACATGTTTCTACCCTCCGAACTAAGGATCTTCTAATTCTTTCAAAAATCCCGGGCGTATTACGAATTGATTGAAAGGCTTGTTGAAACCGTTGCCATAATTCATCAATCGAGTTTACTGGAGTTACGTAAATCAGCTCTTTAACATGACCCCAAGCGTGGAAATCCAGAGGATTTAAGTCCGGTGAACGGGCGGGCCACTGAATTGGACCACTACGTCCATGTCCGGGTATGTGATATTTAAATAATCTCTTACTTGTCGAGCTAAATGTGCCGGAGCGCCGTCATGATGGAACCAAAGGCTCCTTCGCACATCCAGTGATACAAGCTGTTCAAATCATTCATTAAAAAATTAAGTTAAGACTGGCCATATATTCTATTTGGTAGCCTAAAAGGACCAATAAGCGTGTCGCCAATAATGCCAGCATGAACGTTAATTGAAAACTCATGCTAAAAATTTGTTATTCGAATGACGTGAGGATTTTCGTTGCTCCATAAATGATTATTGTGGAAGTTAATTATTCCTCGTCTCGTAAACGATGATAAGATATTCGTGGAAAAATTTGGATTCTCTGCAAGCCTGCCAAGCAGCCATCGTGACCACTCTAGTTTTGGTGGGTAATCTTGAGGTAGTAAATGTTGAACACGTTGAAAGTGGGCGCAACTGTTGTTCGCTAAGTGTTCCCCAAACAGATGACTGTGATATGTTTAAATTTCTAGAAATTTGTCGGGTACTTAACATATTATTTTTTTCTATTGCTGTCAGGGCCATTTCCTCAGATTCCGGAGTTCTAGCATAACGCCGTCGTCCAGAATTAATTTTTGTTGCTTTTAATTTACCCGTTTTTCTTAATCTTCTATCGATATTATCAAACATTTGCCGATTTGGTGTTCTTCGTACAGGAAAAATTTCTCTGTACCGCCTAACTTCATCACGGAAAACAAAATTCGCTAACCCATAACATAGATGCATATCTGTCATCTCTTCAAATGAATATTCGTAATTCATACTGTTATTGAAAATAGTGAAGTAGCTGAAGTAATTTAAATAACCGTAAAAATGACAAAAAGACGCTTATAAGCTAGTTTACTTAACTCACTTGTACACTTATTATTAACATTAGTGACAGCCGATGTTTAATTTTATTTTGAATAGCACAAACTATGAGAAACAAAATTGAATGAAAATAAAATTGAATTCACAAATTTTCTACAGTGTTTTTCTTAAAAATGGTTGTTTTAATCAAAATTTTTCAATGAACCAATTCCATAAACAATTGAACACTTTACACGAAAATAGTGCCCGTTTGACAAAATTAGCAATGGCGTAGAAAATATTTTTAAAAAAGGGTCACGTTGATCAATCATTGGTCTTAAGGTGCTAACTACGCATAGCAAATTGGAAATAGATATGTTCAGGCATTTTGGAATTATTGCAGACAATGTTTAATTTTACAGAAACTTTGACGCCCTGTATCTCATTGAGGAGGCATTTGCGACCCTATATTTATTAAGACTTTTCGTCTTAATTTTTCATGTACTACCTACTCAAGAAGTCTGTCAGCGGTTTTCTGAATCACCCTGTATAATATCAACATTTTTCTAATAGCTTTTCTTCTTGGATTCGAATCCTTATTCAGTTTGGACGCTATTTGTAACAGCCGATGATAACTTCAGAAAAAAAAAGAAGAATCAAGTAACAAAATATCGTTGACGTTTTAAGTCCTCCTGAATTATACAAAAGCTTCGTCGGTGCTGCCTACAATGCTGTTAATTACTACCTAAACGCAGTTGATCCGCAAATAACTCGCCATCAGTCTGCCAGAAGTTTTTCAGAGAGTTATTTCTGTAATTCCAACAATTCTCTCTTTAAAAGATCGCGTTAGGCGTAATAAAAGGCCTAATGAAGTGCATCTTTCAAGCTGGAAACAATGCTCGTAACAATTTGTAAAATTTAAATTCCTCACGGACAAAACGAAACATTTATTTTGTTCCGAGGTTATAGCGTCTTTCTTAAACTCGCTGTTTGTATGAAATAAATACCATGAAACGGTGAATACCGCACTGTAATAGCTGCTAAATACCTAATATTAATCGTGTTAATACGAGTTTAGAATTAATGGAATTGCAGAGAATTGGCCGAACTAACTGGACAACTAAGCGTAGCCAATGGCGTGTTGCTAATAGCCTGTTGGCTCATACATTAATTTCTCATTGTAGATAATACTTACCTGTGCACTTTTGGTAGATATAATTGCTAAGTTAATAGTCCCTACTGTACTTATCAGTGACAAATTTCAGGATAAAATCAGTGAAATTGACGTTACGTCAAACGTTTTATTCATTTAGCTAATAATACATCTCACCACTTGTGACAATTACTTAAATTTAAATATTCAAACTTATGCGCCACAGTGTCAGTCAGAGAAATTCACTATATATGATTATAAGTGTAATATATAAGTATAATACAACTTACAATATTTATAACATTTATAACGTATTTGTTACTGTTTAATGAGTATTATCGTGGTGTATTTTGCTTTAAAAATTAGATTTGACAACATTGTAGAGCCCAATTCACAATTGCGCATGCTCTGCGACTAAAGCGCAAAAAAAAATAAGTTTTTCCTAGGGAATTTGAAAAAAAATGATGATACATGATTCTAAAGGTCAAAGGAAGCTTCTGTAAAAATATGAACCTCATTCAACTTTACACACTTCGAGGCAACATCCAAAACTAGAATTAGTAGCAAACGATATTTATTTAGTTCAAATAAATACTTTTTTCAGTATAGGTAGGTACCTACCTAAATAGTATAAGAATATACCAAAACAAAGTATGATGCCTACTATTAATAATGATTAATTATATTTACATTCAAAAAAATTTAATTCATTAAATTTTCACTATTCTGTCTCAATTTTATTTTAATTGTATATCCCTAGAGAAGCGTTATTTAGATAATAATTATATACATTTGTCAGACCAGCCACTTTACTAGTTTTCCATTTATTCATTTTCAAATTTTTCGGCCTCGTCCAATATCACTGATCAAACAAAATATGTCCATGCACTACTTTAATATACATAGTAAATACCGGTACTGGACCTTCTCTCACCGCAAACTGTATCTTCTTTGCGCATGAAAACAACATACATTTGACATTGTCGAAGGTATAGTTGTTACGATGTCAATTGGAACCGATAAATATTAAAGCACACGACCGTATGCACTTCCCCTGAAATTTCTCCCTATGCTTTGACCATGATGTGTCTTGTAATTTATACTCGAATAGCAATTCGGCGAGTCCGGTATTGGCGTGCTGGTCATCAAAGCAAACCTGTATTGGTCCACTAGGTCGTTAATAATTTTTTTGTATGGTTCACTTAGCTTTGCAAGTGCAATGCAGAGCATTGCTTGGCGGGGTATATTGTTGGTATAAAACGTATTATTATATATTAGTTGATATTATTATTTGTTCATATTGTAACCACTAAAGGGTAGTAGTTTTTAAAATACATGTTATATGTAATTATCTAGTAATTTAGCGTGGCATTCTGGAGACTCTTTGAAGCGGAGGATAACGAAATAACTCGGGAAAATCCAAAAAATAATGGAACCGGTTTTTGTCAAAAGCATTGAAACAAACTCAGAGTTTAAAAACAAAGATTTACACGTACAAAGTCAACGTATTATATTAAATATATGAATGTTTGAAAATTGAAAATAGTGAACAATGTGATAAAAAAGTTAGGAAACGGATTAACGAATTAACTAAGATATCAAAAACGGCAATTTATCGCGTAATTAAAAAAAGGATTGATCACGGTACAAAGAGGAAACGATAAAATACAAAATTAAAGAAAATTAACGATTTTACCAGATGTACTGTGGCGCACAATTTATAATATGCATAAAGAAAATAATGTTCCTACTTGAAACATGATTCGAGATAAATTGAGCGATTATCCTGATTATAATTATAAATCTTTATATATTTTACGACATGCTTAATTACAATGCGATTTTAAACATAAAAAACTTGACTATCGTATGGTAATTATATGGTAATATAGCTCGGAATATAGTATATCTAGACGAGACAGGGCTAAATTTTTCTGGACGTCTATGGATTCCGTAGACTTTATAAGTTAAATGTTTTTATGCGGTTCCAATTGAGATCGTAACAACTATAATTGTCCATACAAATGTTAGTAGAAGGTTGTTTTTGCCAAGATGAAGCACTGAACATTTAAAGATATTCTTTTGAAGATACCATTTGCGGCACCAGTTGCTGATGGAAATAAAATCTTTTTGAAGAAATTTTTGATGGTTGATGATGTCTTGGTGTAGTCTACATAAAAATATGTTTTGTAACGGGCCCAATACGGAACCCTGTAGAAGTCTATAGAGAAGTAGATTAGTTAGTGTTGATTTGCCAGAGGCAAATTCATGCTGTTGATTAAGTATAACATTTCACGTAATAAGATCGTTGATTTAGCAGTTACAGATTCCATAACTTTGAAAACGGTAGGAAACAGACTTATGGGTCAGTAATAATTGGGTTCTAATTAATCATCTTTCTTATAGATTGCAGTGACAGGTGTTAACTTCCAAACTTGAAGGATATATCTTTATGAAACAGATTCTCACATGATGAAAGATAGTAGCAAGGTATTATTATCTGCACATTGTTGAACCATCTATACCGAGAGAATAAAACTTTCGAAGTTTTAATAAATGTTTCCAAATTACATGTGGACATTCTTCTTGTAACCTTGCACGTAAAGTTAGAATATGAGCACCGAATAGCTCATTCAATTCAGCCAATGTTCGAGTTCCGTCTAAGAAAAACAATTCGGTAAGTTTGTAGAAATTTATAATATGAAAGCAACAATCATTGAAATTGTTACAGTTAAATAAAGAGGCTTTATGTTCAAGGGGACTAGTAAATATTGATAAATTGCACAGGTGAAGAAACATGTAAAAACTAATTTAGGGCAAAAGAAGTGAGTAAATACAAATACAAGACATTGGGTGGAAAATGAAAAGAAAAATTTAAAATCTCTTATTAATATTTTTCCGTTGGATATATTCAAGAGCTCTTTCTCTCTATCTCTCCAGAAAAGCGTATTTAATCAGAGTAGTAGACCTTAAACCATTTAAATTGTTGAAGTTTGTAGGTGTAGTAGTATATACTTCACTGTATTAATGGGGTACAGGTACGAACATTATATGTATGTAAAAGATTATGTTTGAAATCCTGGTGAATTATATTTAATGTTGCATTTTGCTATACTGTTTATAATATTATATTCAGATATTCATAAATTGAGCTTTAAAACAATTTGTAATTAAAATAATTGCCAAATAGGGGCATTATATCAAAATGTATCATATTTATTTTCCAATAACGAATTTCTGTATTGAAATACGTCAGCGGACTGACAATATGTATTATTAATATTTAAAAAGGCATAATATATATTTGCTGTTCGCATATAGCGGAATATTAAATGTCACTTTGGAAAATTATTTAATGGGGATATATATCGTAAATTAAAACGAACGACTCATTTAAAATTCAACATTCGGCAGAACTGAAATAGTTTCCGAATTAATAAAAACCTTTATTAATGATAGACATACGTATGGTTTGATAATTTTCAGTTGTGTGTATTTCGTTGGGATTATCAGAATAACAACAATGGTAGCTTAACAAAGAGGCAGGCAGAGATGAATTTAATCGAAGTCAAAATGAAATGAAATGGCGTTTATCTATCAAATCTTACCTTTCACCTGTTATATTCAGAAATTTTTATTAGAAACCATCAAAAGGCACAATTTTGAAGGCTATCTTGACACTGGACAGCCTGCCCTTGTTGTTCTCTCTCTAGGCTCTGTGGGGGCAGACCCGATATTAGAACCCCTGAATTTGCCCCGATGTTCATTTTGGTTCTTATTGGGACTCTGGCTGCTACGTACGGAACTGCTCCTCAGGTAATAGTAATCTTCTGAGAGATGTTTCAGACATTTCTGAGAGGACCTAAGGGCTATAATAGCGGGCCTGTCCCCAGATAATCTAGCCCAAGAACAACAAATATTTCTGGGTAAGGCTAAGGAATAATGGCATAATAACCTAAAAAATCATACCTACTTTAAATATTAGCACAGACCGTGCAAGCCCTAAAACCACTACCTGGCGGCTGCTGCAGTACTCGAATTATATAGGTACTGTAATATTTATTTAGTGACCTGGCAACATCATAGCTAGATATATTCTTAATGTGAAAGTGACGATTCTATTTTTGATACCACTGAAATGTGTAATAATGTCTTCCTTTTGTATGCTTATGACACGCACTGACGCGTCTAAAATGAAAACTAAGATAAGACGGTATCAAGATTTTACTTCTTCTAGAACTCTGGGAGCGACTGGTATTTATATCGAAATCCTCCTGCGAGCGACGGTGCAAAAATTGCAAAAATTATTTTGATTAATTAATATACAATATGTTTTCAAATTACTCGAGTCAACTTATATTATGAGCATTAAAGTATGAAAAATCGTACTGAATACTGGCCAGGTTTCCGCTCTGATTACTGAATTGTAAGATACCGAGGTTGACGTTCAATCACACCTAATGATGGCGCCGTTGTGGTGCTGTAGAGATGTTCGTCTCAACATTCCACTTTTCGCCTCTCTAGATTTTTCGCCTCTTGGTGGTGTCTACATGTCGTGACCTCCGTCGGTGTCGTCTGTTGCGGCTCTAGTCATTGAGGTGACTGAGGAATTTGTGGAAGATTTTGACAAAAATTTTCGAAAGTTGAGTTGAAAATTGAAAACTTCCGCTCCTCATCTTCGGCTTTATATGGAGGGTCGACTAAGTTTCTTCGAACATCCTGCAATTACTTTTGCCGGAGTTGTCACGGATTTGTAGTTAAATTGGAAATTGGAGTGAAATTTTAACACGACAATGGGATTTCAAAAATTCAAACCATGTAGCCTCTGTCGTCTCTTTTTTTTGGATATAAAATAGACGCGTGTAACAATATAATTTACACACAGACAATACACAAAATTATTTTCTTTATATTTATTATTAGATCAAAAAATAGTCTTTGTATTTTGATTTATTTATTACCCCACAGCCTACTATTTTGGCCCTGGAGTATTGGCACCGCACTGTCAATTTTTTATATCATTACTAGGTAGATATTTTTCTAGTATTCCTCCTAAAAATATCTACAGATTATGTATAAATGACATTGACGATTTGTCATCTTCGGCCAAATTTACTATATATGCTGACGATATTTCCATACTGGTATCTGACAAAGGAAATAATATATTAAAAAATAAATGTAATAATGTTCTGCATGACCTTAATGACTGGTTTTGTGAAAACAGGCTTTTTCTATATTCTAAAAAAACATTAGCATTATGGTTTCATAATTGGCAAAAGACTTGTGAAGAACTTGATCTTCAAATAAACGGTAATCGTATGACAAGAGGTACAGAAAGCGTTAAATTTTTAGGGCTTTATATTGACGAATGTTTAAAGTGGAAGTCTCATTGTGAGCATATAATTACTTTATCAGTTTAGAAATCTTAGAACAGTTTTAAACATTAATCAGCTAATAAATCTATATTACGCTAAAGTTGAATGCCGATTGTGATATGGAATATGTTTTTGGGGTCAGTCTTCAATGTCAGGTAATGTTTTTGTCGCAGAAAAAAAATATTGAGAGTAATGTTTCATTTGCCATCTTTTGTTAGCTGTAGGGATTTACTTATAAAACATCAAATTTTAACAATGCCATCTCTCTTAATATATGAGCTCTGTTTGTATATATGTTACCGGCAATGTATGTAATTCGACATTGTATAGAATTCCTAGGCATTGTATATAAATCCTAAAATCATCAGGTATTTTATGAAATAATTGATATAAAGTAAGGAATTTCATGGAATACCTATTGCATAACCGGCAATGTATGAATAAGTTGATGGAAGACGTGGTGATGCTCGAAATATTCTAGCTATTGTCATGAATATCACAGACGATGGACTATACCAGCTCGGTACTAAACAAGGAGTTGTTAAGTCGCTTTATTCTAGATCACAGTTTACAGTTTGCCAAAAAGAATTTTTGAACATTAAAGATGTTCCTGATAATGAAATTACACTACGTTCAGTTGCAACTTTGCAGTCTACCGGAACGGGTCAAGGATTTGTCAAATGCAGTTGTAAAAAGAACTGTGAAGCAAAGAAGTGCTTATGTGTTAAGAAGAAAACACTTTGTTCTAGTAAATGTCACTCAAATCTACCTTGCAAAAATAAATAGAAAAATTTATTACCATTTACTTTTAAAAAATTAGTTTGTTAAGTTCCTGTTAAGTTTCTTATGCAAAATATTTCTTTATTCCGAATAAAAGTTTAACTTATCTCTTTATATTTTTGATTTTTCACCTTTCCTAATATTACATTGGCATTCTATAGAATTCCTAGGCATTCTATAAAATAACTAGGTAAAGTATACACAAATATTTAAATTTAAACAGATTTCATACATTTCCTAAAATCGTCAGTCATTTTATAAAATACGTAGGTTTCCTATAAAATGCCGGAGTTTTATACTTTGCCGGTAACATATACATAATAATCAGGACAAATTTATAAAACATGATAATATCCACTCTATAAATACAAGACAAACAAATAATTTTTACGTGCCTTTTTGTAGGTTAAATATTGCCAGCAGATCACCCAATTACTTGGGTCTAAAAATTTACAATAAGTTACCTTCTGAATTAAAAAGTTGCTCATCGACCGGACTGTTTAAAAAGCGCTTAAAGCAGTATTTAGTATACAAAGGATTTTTTTATGTTAACGAATACTTTGATGTATAATATATGTGTATTTGTTGTTTGTTAAAGTATTATTTTGTGTGTTTAGTTTATTTACAAATTTTATGTAGCTTTTACACTTTTATTGACAATTCCAATACAATTTGTAAATTGTCTAATGGAAATAAAGAAATTGAATAGTGTCTCAGTATTAATTTCATTTATATCTGCATATTTTCATCTAAATCCGCTTTTCATTTTCCTTATAAATAATATATTTGTTGCATCTAACAAGCCCTCTCTGTATCGGTAATGTTCAAAGCTCGAACATAGACATTATTGCAGCCCCCGCAATATTTAAACCTACATAATGTTGCGTAGTAATTATCGGTCATAATTAAAAGCCGCATAAAAAGCCTTTTGTATTTGGCATTTAGAGTAGGGTTTCCACTAATAAAGCCTGATTGGTTTTGAAATTATTTTCCGCGGAATGGAGTTGGTATTAAAAGCCATCACTAATGAAAAAATAAAAGAATCCTTTTTGACTAAATTACAGACCTGGAAAATATATTTTTTAAAATTTTATTTGGATTTCATTAAATTAACAAAGCAATTTCAATTCAGTGAAATATTTTGTCGTCTCAAGAGCAGTTTATACACCACTAAATAAAAAGGAAACACCATTACCAAAGACTCCACAACACTAAACAGAAGTTATACAGAGTGTTTCTTAATTAGAAGTAAAAAAACTAGAGACGTATTCTGTGGCCAAAGATATAGGTTTTTTTGTTATATAAATGTGTGGGGTCTTAGGACAGCCATTGTCCAGCTACAGCGTGTCAAATATTAAAAAAAAAAATCAGTTTTTAATGTTTAATTTCTAAACCGCTTGAGATAATTTAACCAAATTCGGTGTGCGTATTTAGTATTGCAGTAGGTACGAACCAAGAAAATACCAACTTTAGAAACATACCAGTGGCGGAGGTGTGGGTATTATCGATCATTATTTGCCAAAAGAAAATATATCATCCTGTATAATATTATAAATAAAATAGTTTTTGTTTCTTTACACTTTTTTGTATTCGAAAACCGATTAACAACAAAATTGATTTATTTGATAAAGTGCATTTTTACGATACTCATTACAATACTTAAAATAATAACAAAATAGTAAATTTACAATGGAATTACTTTACTATGATTGATTATAACAAATGTTGGAAATCTCCACCTTCAGCCAAAATACATGCTTCAGACCTTTTTGAAATTGCAGCTCGAATACTTGCAAAAATTCCAGGAGTCAGCGGTGAAGTTAACATTTTGTTAAATTTTTTGCAAAATCCAGTTGCAAAATTATAGGCGAGCAGAATAATCTTGCGGCAGTAAGCATTGAACCCTTTGTATGTGATACGGGAATAACTGTTGATGTTTCAAAACGGACCAAACTAATTTATGATTTACATTAAGATTTGCAGCGATATTCTTCAATTTCATGTAGAATAGCTTCTTCTGACTCAGGCGATCTAACACTCACAGGTCTTCCAGGAACTGGACCTTTCTGAAATGAACCGAAATACGTTGAAAAACATTTCTGAACGTTCTTGGATTTGGAATTGGTTGATTTGGAAATCTTTCCATATAAATTCACCTAACCTCAGTACCGTTTCCATCTACAACGCCATAAATGTAAACCCTATGGGCCATTTCAACATTTGCATTTGCATGAGCCATTATTAAAACTTAATCTTTTAAAAAAATAAGATTAATTATAATTTTTTGAAATGAATAAATGTATTTTTATAATAAAAAATAATTAAGAAGAAAACAGTTGTCACCGAAATCAGCCATCCTGGGTACTAGGTACCTCGAGGACCGTTACCGTTGTGATATTCGTGTTGAGCTACCCAAAAAACCCCGAGGTAAGGAGTTTCGGCTAAGTTTATAACGAATTTCCATAAAACTCCAGGAGACGACGTGGAAACCGGCCACCCTGAGCACTAGGTACCTCGGAGACCGTTGCTGTCGTGATATTCGTGTTCAGCGACTCCAAAAACCCCCGAGTAGCAAAATTGAACTCATTTCCGTCAATATTTTCCAAGTTATAAATTTTTCATTTTTTAACTCTTCGAGATGCAATTTTAAAAATTCATTTTTCTTATGCACTTATGTAATTTTCATTTCTCATTGATCACATAGGGTCACAAACTTTCTGGACGCTCTAACGAATAGAATGCAAAACACCGCATCACGATCCATCTTACTGCACAGATTTCGGAGATAAGACCGTTTTTAGTGCTTTATTTCCTCGACTAACAAGAAATATGGAGAAAAATTTCTTTTGGAAATTATCATTTGTTTATAATTTTTTATTAATAACATGTAACTAACAAAGTACAAATAACACTGCCAAATTACAATAAAATTTAAGATATTTACGAAATAGCTATTTTTTTTTACAAAAGTTTAACAATCTGCGAACCAATGTTTATATGAACTTTTTGTCTTAAAACCACTCAAATAATCGTCTGTTGAATTTATTGTACATACTTAATTAACACCCTGTATAATAGTTCTTATTGTCACTTTTCTTTACATGTACAGCGTGGTAAAAAAGTTCTGCATAAAATTCATATTTTCGTTAAACAATTTATTTTTCGAAAAACGGTGAGACCCGTCGATTTTTATTTGATCCAGGGCACCTTGTTATGTGGAAAAATTTTTTTTTCGATAATCCACTTACGGCAGCGATGACATAATTTTTTTTTAAATGACAACGCATATTTTTTTCGTTCGAAATTGATGACAGTGATAATTATCTAAACAACGGTGTGAAAATTTCGATGTCTTACATAACAATTTTTTTTAGAAAAATGCACCTTAAGTTCTTGAATGCAATAATTTGCTGTTTACGGATCAAATGCCTTAGAAAAAAATTTATTCGGCAGAAAGCATTTCAGATAACTTAAGTTGCAACTGGTGTTATGTAATATTTGCGGAATTATTCATCAGATATTGTCAGGATCCTGATTAAACTGCAAAATTTAGAACCAAGTTCAACCGCACAAAATCCAAATAGTATGTAGCAAATTAAGGTCGACTTTTTGTCTTCGAGCTTGCCGATAAATTCCCAAAAAAAAAAGATCCAAAGAAATGTTTACTTGAAAGGAGTAGATTACCTGAAATATTGAAGACTAAAAATCAGTACCGATTTAACATTCTTTGGTGAAATCGTTTAATTCGAAATGGCAAAACTTAGTGAACGCGAAAGAATTGATATTTTGAGGATGATTGGTTTCGGCGATAAGTTACGAACCCATCAAGAAGCTTGCCAATTATTTAATGCAACGTACCCTGACAGACCACCAATTACGCAATCTACGGTTAGTAGGGTACTGGCAAGGTTTGAGGAAACTGGTAGTGTGAAAGATGCTCCTCGTGCGGGTCGTCCTAGAGTAGATGATGAAACTAGATTGAATATCCTGGTGGAGCTCCAGGACAACCCTCATTCTAGTACAAGGTCGATTGCATTGAACAATGATATTTCACATGTAACTGTGGTGAACTTTCTCAAAAAAGAGAAATTTCACCCCTATAAGGGTCACTTGATACATGCATTGACTGAGGACGACCCAGACCGCCGTCTCCACTTTTGTGAAGATTTAATGCATCGATGTAACGGAGACCCCGACTTCCTCAAGAACATAATTTTTTCTGACGAGGCTACTTTTTATCTTAATGGATCGGTGCATCGACATAACTGCCGGTATTGGTCTCAGGAAAACCCGCACTGGGTGCAAGAAGTAGATCATCAGCACCCCCGAAAGGTGAACGTTTGGGCGGGAATAATAGGGCGTCGTATTTTAGGCCCGTATTTTTTCGAGGAAAATTTAACTGCTGCTCGCTATTTGGATTTCCTGCGGTTCGATTTGGTCCCAAGCTTAGCAGAGTTATTCCCGAACAACGAGGATCCTGATATTCCTGAGGAAAGAATTTGGTTTCAGCAGGATGGTGCACCGCCCCATTATGGAGTGCAAGTACGGGAGTACTTGAATAACACGTTTACTGGCCGGTGGATCGGGCGACGCGGAACAATCGAGTGGCCTCCGCGTTCGCCTGATTTAACACCTCTAGACTTTTTTTTGTGGGGCTATTTGAAATCGCGTGTGTACACAAACAGACCAGGTGATTTGGAAGAACTTAAAAACCGTATTCGTTTTGAAATAAATCAAATCGACCCGGGAATGCTTGAACGAAGTGTAGACGGCGTTTACACACGCTTAGGACAATGCCAAATGGTACAGGGTGGGCAATTCGAACAATTTCGCTAGACTTACACAAACATTAGTGTAATTTTACTCGTTTGAAATGTAATTTTGTCAACTTTGTCCTTTTCGGAGCCATTAATAGTGTAAGTAGACAATTATCACTTATAAGAACTTAAGGTGCATTTTTCTAAAAAAAATTGTTATGTAAGACATCGAAATTTTCACACCGTTGTTTAGATAATTATCACTGTCATCAATTTCGAACGAAAAAAATATGCGTTGTCATTTAAAAAAAAATTATGTCATCGCTGCCGTAAGTGGATTATCGAAAAAAATTTTTTTCCACATAACAAGGTGCCCTGGATCAAATAAAAATCGACGGATCTCACCATTTTTCGAAAAAAAATTGTTTAACGAAAATATGAATTTTATGCAGAACTTTTTTACCACGCTGTATATATATTAAAAATATATATTTTTTAGCAGCGTATGGTTATATGTAATTCCAAATGTCGATATCTAATTTATTATTACGTTTTTCAGCTTACATCAAATTAAATTTTGTTAAAAAAAATATCTTTTCCTGCCACAACTAAAACAAATATATTTCGTTAAAGTGCGTCTCCATATTTAGATACACTTATGATGGCAAACACTATTTTCTAATTATAAATATATTATATTAAATACTTTTAATTTTAGTCTCCTCAAAACTAAAGTTTTCTAAAGTACAGAATAAATAATAATTATATATTTTAAATTGGATGCATTAATTTAGCAAACTCAGTTTGCTCCAAACTTATGTTCTTATTTTATTAATTTCACAAATTAGAAACCTTAAATGTAATTAGAATCCTTGGTATTTGAAATTTCAATTAGCTTAATATATTTAAAGTAAAGTAAAAAAAACATTTATTTACATTTTACAAAAACTATATAATTTGTGGAAAGATTCTGGGTTATAGGTAGGTAATATAATATTTTTGTTTTTAAATGTGTCCATTTCTCGTTATTAACTCTTACAGTTTTTACTGTGCTTTAAAGATATTAAAAACTATTCAAATTAATTCTTGAGTGTTACTAAAAGTCTTACCAAATGAAGGCATATGCTCTTTGATATCATTTTATTTTAGACAACGATATCGACAACGACAACGATTGATTTCTTTCGCCCATCAAGTTTTTTAAATTAAATAGTTAAATAACTCCATTTGATAAGATATTTCAGAAAATACTTAGATTTAATTTGAAATAGCTTAATATCTCAGTAAAATAGTAACATATTTTGTATTATGCACAAGGTTATTTTCACATAATTGTTATAACAATGTGTAAAAGAAAACAAATAATATTTTATTATAGTACATGAAATAAAAGTGTATGCTGAATTTAAAATTTAAAGTAATAAAAATATGTTTTATCTTCACAAACTTACTTGAAAATTTGTTCTATATGTTGGCTATATGTTCTATATGTTGGAGCAAGTTCACAAGAAAACACTTTCACGACTTTAACATCGCTATTTTTAAGCATTACATCTTCAAGATTACCAAACAAATAGTCCAATTAAAACTTATTTTAATTACATTAGCATTTGTAATATGTTTGATGAAAAGTCGATTTACACAGGAAGACAAATATGATCCAGCACTTTGTATAAAATCTCTTGTCAATAAGATTATTTTCTCTAAAAAGTTTAGCATTACAGAAAAATTGACTTTTAACATTTGTACGAGACGCTATTGATTGGTGTTTTGTTTGATTATAAATGATGACCATGTTACCTGTCACAAATTCTATGAGAAATTCAACAAATTTGAAGATCATCAATGAAATAGGATTTTCTAATCGATATTTGCAATTACATATATCATATTTAACCAGTATAAACCAAATCGCTGTCTACAATAGCTTTAAATCTATTCATTTTTTAACCTCTTCCAATATACTTCAGGGTTCCCTTCTGAGACCATTATCATTTAATATATTAATTTAATATCATAGGCATGATATAATTTTACCTTGTTTAATTTATGCGGATGCTTAGAAAATGCTCTTAGAGAACTGAAATGACTCCAGTGTAATTTACCTTAATAGTTTTGAATTATTGTTTTATTAGTTCCTTTCGGTTAACTATTTAGTTTTATTTTTGTTTTTTTAAATAGCGTTATTTAATTTCCATTCTACCACTTCTATTTTGTAATTGGGTGAAAGCCTGTAGAACAACGTATTTCCAAATGTATCCAAATAAATAATCTAACACACATTATTTTTTATATTGATACATATTTTACAATGGACTTTAACTTCCACTGATTTAATTCCACTTGATTTTTTGGTGATAATATTAGTAACCACTTTTCTATAGGAACTGGTAAAATTAATCAGACAGAGCTAATGATTCAATAGTTCGCAATATACATATTTCTTAACTTTTTTATCTGAGACTTTTAAATAGACACCTGTAGGAATTACAATAAGTGTTATATTCCCGTGAATGGCAAGTGGAAAAATTGGCCCGGGAGTTATTTAACTTATCTTTTATTGTTCGAAATATCATCTCCTCTCAGACGCCTCGAGATGCCAGGACCATAGAAACTTGATAACATTTCAGGGGGTAAATAGAAAAAGGCAGCCAACTGTGCAAATCCTCGAAAATTGATATTTAATATTCCGAAAGTAAACTGCATGTTTGATGGGAATTTCCCAGATTTGAATTCTTTATTAGTTTTAAACTGATATTAGATGAGTTCCGAGTTTTTAGGAGCTGTTCTGCCGCCGAGAAACGAATAATTTATTAGGATTAATGCACTCGCTTAAGTTGATAACTTCGAAACTTCTTGTTTGGCTCGCTGTTTTTTTTTTAGTCGGCTGGCGAGAGTCTAGGTGGATTAACCTCGTTTGCTATGAGTTTACTGCATAGTAGGTAACGAAAATGTGAGAAAAGAAGAGCAAAAATGTGCGCTTGAAGCAGTTAAACAGGATTTTTTTTTCATAATCATCTCTAAACTATTTTGAATATGAAACTTTGGTACAGCTACTGGCAAAAAAGTTTCCCACGTAAAACACTTAAAGGACCATAAGCAATTTAGGTTGCCCTCTTTTTATTATCCACAGGAAAAACTGTCATTTAGTATCTACTATACAGGGGTTCTCAAAGTTGAGTCATTTATTTTAATAGTTGGTAGAACTCATAAAAAAATCGTTTATATAAACTCCATTGTAAAAACATAAATTGTTTGTTTACTACTGATACTGGGTATATCTTTTTTTGTGGTTGCACGGTTTTGAGTACGCATTTCGATTTGACAGTGCTAAATAATTCGTACAGTAGTGCGTGATATTATTTTTGCTTTGTGGGTGTTTTGTGCAATAAAAATGGCACATGTTTATGAAAACAATGAACTAGTGGACTTAATATTAACTTACGGGGAGTGTCAACAAAATGCAGCCGCAACATTTCGCTTGTACGCGGAAAGGTTTCCTTTACGAAATCCTCCGGCTCCGTGGATGTTTGTAAATTTAGTTATAAGACTCCGCGACACAGGGTATTTAAAGGAAAAACGAGGAGGTCACATACAGCATATTTAAAACTGTGTTTGTAAGTAATTTTGTGACGTCAGTAATCACAAGGGTTTATTTGTATGAGAGGTAATTGTCTTAAGTTATTTATTTGTGGCATATATTTTTCTTTATTTATTGGATATTTTGTCATCTACATATGAATAAAATGTACTAATAAATAATCAACACCTTCGGAATTTTGTTGAAACAATTTTAAAAATATTAATAAAACAATTTCTATCAATCAACAAAGGGGCATTACATCCGCTGTAAAATTTCTATATATTCCTGTAGGTATTATCGGAAAAATTAAAGGGAATTAATCTCTTTGGAACATGGATCTTATACATCAGCGGTCCGATGCTACATGACTGTGAGTGAGAGTCAATTTTGACACCAAAAAATATTTGAAAAGTTGTCTATTTTGACATGATCACGGATAAAATTTGTTTCAAAATGCGCATAATTATTGCAAAAAGCGATGGATGTTAATGAAATTGATGGAAAAGACGGTCAATCCAATAACCAACATGTGCGCCAAAGGCCATTTCGTGAAATTGTTGCTCCAGGCATTTGATAATTAATTTCGTTCGTTTTGTTGCAATAAACGATAATTTTAGAAGTTAATATCGTAGATATAGCTTCTAATTGATCCAAAGAAACATCAGAAAATAAAAAAGCTACTCGGGAATTCGCTCTTTTTGCATTAAATAGAGCTTATTTTTACGGTATTAAAAAAAAGAGATATTCTGCAGATCATTTTTCTTATGTACCGGAATGACTGAAGCCGTCTTCAAAATACTAGGAAAATTGCCCGTTCTACTTGATAAATTAATCAAATGTGCTAAATGTTCAGAAATGTGTTCACCAATACTTTTAACAATTTTAACTGAAATCAATTCCACTACTTTTCGTATTTTTTAGATCATTAATTACCTGTAACACACTCTCCCTGATGACAGGTGTAAAGAAAAAGGTTTTATTAATCATGTAACTAGTAGAGCACGTCACTGATCTGACATTACCAAAGTGATTATTCAACGATGTCTCAGTTACATTCACAAAGTAATTACAAAAAATGTTAGTCACGTCTTTGGGCTCAGAATGAGTTTCTCCTTCCAGAATCAAAGATATATCCCCAGCATATATTCTTGGTCCTAGGTAGATAAACGCTCTTTGCATTATTGTTTTATCAGCTTTAGGTGGTTTAGAGGGTTCCTGTGTATTTGTAGCGTATATTACAATCATGATCGATATCTACAAGTTCTTGTTTATTTTGATGTGTTCTAACTAAAACATAATAACATTAAAGCAGCCTTGCATCAAACAAGTTTGTCTATACAAAAAGCAAATCAAAGGAGTAAGTATAACTCTTTTTATACATTATTTTTGTATAATTGCACCTACGTAATTTGATACTTTTAATTAAGATGTTTACTTGGGAATCCCATTTTAGGTGTGAATCAATATGAACTCTGAGGTACTTTATAGTGTTAACAGATTTTATTATTATCTGCTCTTGATTCACAGTTATAGATAAGTAATCAAAGTTTGGTGAATTCACGCATATGATGTAAATGGAACACAATATGTTTTTTTTTAAATTTATCATAAAAAGTCAACACAAATTAAAACACTCAATTAAATTCTTGAAATCCTTCATCATTTCGTGCTTTAGGCTTTGCCAGGTTTCTCCTTCATAAATAATAGCTGTGTCATCTGCAAAGCTCAGTATGTATTTTAAATAAATCATTTAAGTATATATCAAAAAATATGGGTCCTAAAACAGTTCGCTGTGGCACTCCGTACTCTACTGTTCTACAATCACTGTATGTAAGTATAATTAATTTTTACGCATTGACTTTTATTTGTTAAGTAACTACTTATTAATTTGTCCGGTGTACCTCTAATACCGATGTTGTCACATACTTGTAGGGGTTGAGTAAGGAATGGAACAAATACCTGGAGTAACAATTTTACGGCCAATTGTATCGACCTTTGGCACACATGTTGGTCATTTGATTGATCGTTTTTTTCCATAAATATCAACCACATCCACCGTTTGTTGCAAAAATAATGCGCAGATTTCGAAAACTGATTTTTCCGCGTTCGCCCTTTATTTTACAGTTAACAAATTAGTAAAATATGACATTAGGTACCTTATATTGTAGGTAATCTAACTGTCTACAGTAGAAAATAACAATTTTTCCGTTAGGTTGTCTAGATTTTCATATGCAGTAAAAAAACACGTAATTTTGCAGTTTGCCAACTTAGCGTTATGTAACAAAAGCCGGGACGCGCAGTCATTTATTTATTAGTTCTCAGAACGGATGGGCAAAAAGTAAAATACTCTTGTCATAAATTATCGAAAGTTGAGGGCTTTCAAGTAGGTAGAGTAGTCCTTCGGAGAAATTTGCCAATATTTTAACGAGTTTACTTAAACTGTCGGGGCCATGTGTTAAGCGTCTAGTATGAGAAAAAAATCGATATTTAATAACGCGCGAAACCACAAGAAGAGCGTGGAGATTTCAAATTAGAATTAAATTATATTGTAAAATTGATAGTAATTCGAAAAGAAAGCATATCTAAGCAGCTGGGTTTTTTTTGACGGATTTTTCCTAGCTATAAGAGTAGATTAAATGAGATCGACTAATCCGTCCCGTAATTGCTACGCGGAGTCATAGGGGAAGGTTAGGGTTACTAGTAAGTGATATAATTATTGTTATAAATGTAAAGTCAATCAATTAAGTAATTATTAACCTAATATAGTTATATACAAGCGTCCCGATATTCAGGTCCCCGCCAATAAGACAAGAACAGAAACTTCTGAACCCACGAAATGGGCGTTGTCAAAGCGAATTGTGGAATTTAGGAAAGATCTCGAAAAAGTCAGTTCGTTCTTAAGTTTCACATTGAGCAGACTAATTATTAACTTTAAAGTCTCGGGCTAATTAATTAATTTTGATAGTTTTTCTAAATTTTGTATAGAGCGCCATTCCCTGAATCTCGGTACGCTGTCGCGATTGCATCAATTAATTAATAATGTCGTCGAGCCGTTGTGTTTTTATTTTGTTTGTTTGTTTTGTTTATTGTTAATAAAACCCTTCCTGGAAGTTTTGTGTTTCCTTTGTTTCTCCAACTTCAGTGCTACCCTGTATAGCCAGCCACTGGATTACATCCCACGTAAGCGATGAAAGGGTAAGTGCTTGGAAGTAATTTTCTGAACATACAACATTTCTAAGTTCCCACGTGTTAATTAAAGTATAACGATAGCTAAATAAACACTCTTTCGAGAATTGAATAGTAACTCTTTCGAGCATTAAATAGATAATTAATAAAAGTAGATAGTTAAAGAAATAACCCCTCAGGTTACAGTTACCTTTTTCGAGTTAGGTTTTTGATATTATAATTCTACATACCATTCACTGACATAAAATGCAACAAAATGTCTACTAATATTTTGTTATGTTTTCAGTGTTTATGATCTAATTAGACTGGATCATATCTGCTGCACACTTTTCAATAGGAATTCGTGTAATTAAAATCGGAAATACTTAACAAGATTTATGTATAAGGTATGGGAAGGATACGATCCATATATGGAAACAATAATTCAGAGAGTTCTACCTCCCAATTCTAGAGCTACGAGAGGAAGAACGATCTCACTTGCACAACACTCCGCTTAATTTCTAAATTAATGTGAAACAAGTTTCAATAACGTGCGATATGTATGTAATGATATAAGGTTTATTACTTTCGCAGATGTTACGGTTCTCATTAATACTCGTAATTAATTTCCAGTGCCCGGGCGAACGCGGGGCGATGTTGGAGGGGTGTGGGAAGCGCGCGGACAATGTTGGCTTTTCAGCTTTTTAATTTTTTTCAGGCTTTCATTAAAATTTTAATAAGGTTTAAATTGAAAAATCCTGCGTAAACACCATTTCGCAGTTTTTTACCTGTGTGAGTAGATTTATTGCCTGTCGTTCTGGGCTAAATTAAGCGTAGGTGACATTTCTTTGTAGAAGGTGTTTCCGAACGTGCACACGATTTTTTAATGGTGGATTAATAATAAGCATTGCCAATAATCAGAGCGCCACAAAAAAAGTACCTGGTTCCAAAGACCAGACTATGATGTCCACATGTTTTTGGGGTCGCTGAATCCGAATCTGTGATCCGTTTAACTCGATTGGGTCAGGATAAAGGTCAATCCAAGGTCATATCGCGAAAAAAGTTAATGCAAAAGATTTGACCATTTTTATACGTTTTTGGAGCCGCTGATTCCGAATCCAGCGTTAGATTTAAGAAATTCAAGATGGCGCATCCAATATGGCTGACCGAGTATTAAAAAAGTGTCTCCTTTAATTTTAGAAGTATATTTTCCGAGAAAAAAATAATGAATATTGGAATATTTTAATCTGTTTGTTTGTTTTATGCAACGAATACTGATATTACAAAATGTGTTCGAGAAATACTCGTTGTGAAGAATAGGTTATTTTTGTAATACCGATTTGTGTTGAACGCATTACGAAAACAAAACAAGAAAATCGTCTAATTGTAAAATAGTATCAAGAGCGTGACAAATTTCACCTGCATCTGATAAAGACAAATAATGATAATAATATCTCTACTCCTCATTCTAACTAGCAGAATTAGCCCATAAGTCGGAGACTTGTGCGGGATAGGAGGCGGCATATTATTATTAGGCAGGCCGCATTTGCGCCCAGGAACGACTTATGTTGGTAGGCCCTAACCACCATTCAGTGCAGGAATGAGGGAAACCTGGAAAACCTCATTAATTAGGGGGGTGGTCAAATGCCAACCGGTGTCAATCTCTCACATTGATCCAAGCCAACATTCTTCCACCCTACCATACCTGCACAGAAGGTGCCAATCCTCCGTACAAGCATAGCTAATCTACGGTCTACCGGCCGCGGGAATCGAACCCGGGCAGAAATTTGCACACGATTTAAGTACTGACGCTTTAAACCGTGCGGCTATCGACCGAAATAAACGAAATAAGCAAGTACCAACATATTACGTAAATGGAGGTAGACGAGAGTTTAGAAATAATAAAATATTAAATTTTAAGGAAAAAATGAGGAGCCAGAGAAAGACAATAGTGAGAATGAAAGTATCGCTGACTGTTTTAAGCAATACTAGTGACGACGACTGCATTCCTTTTAGTGAGAAGAATAATAAGTCAGGAAGAATATCCCAAGAAAAAGTAAATTATTTCGTTCGAGATTTGGGTTTACCAAAAGACAGCTCGGAATTCCCTGCACCATGCAAATATTAAACAGGCTGGGCGAGTAGAATCTTCTTACAGAGATAATGAATTTCGAAAATATTTCTCTTTCGATAAGGTGTACTTCTGTAAATATGTCAATATATTTTAACTCTGACAAAACACAATTCATTAGGTTCCACACAACACAAAAACACATTGATAGTCTCAAACTGATTGTTAATAATAACACTGAATTTCTTAGACAAAGTAATTCCATTTGTAAGTTTTTAGGCATTTATTAGGACTAATGTTTAAGCTGGAAAACACATTGTGAATTCTTGTCATATAAACTAGCTTCTCTTTGTCATCTTTTTTATTCTATTAAACGTGTACTCAACCATGACTTAAATTATATTATGCACGAGTTGAAAGTAGACTAAGGTATGGCATTGTTTTCTGGGGTGATTCTACTCTTTCACGAGACGTTTTTGTAGCCCAAAAAAAGAATATTGCCTTGCAATGCTCATGTCCCTAGCACACATTAATGTGTAAATATTTTTAGAAAATTTAAACTTCTTTCCTTGTATGGCTTGTATATTTATGTTTATTTATGGAGATCTGCCTGTTCGTTTTTAATAATAAATTACAATTTTTTACCAATTCTGATATCAATAATAAAAATACTAGGACTAGGGACGACTTGCATCTTCCTTAATCCAAAGTAAATATTACCTATAATTTTGAATTTTCAATTTGAATTTTGTTTTAAAAATAAGAAGATAAGCCGTAAAGAAAAGCACATGTTTTTCCAAACCTAATGCACATGCCTTGGTTATAGGTGAGAAATTAAAGAGAAAATTTCACTGTTATTATTTATGGGCACTAAAATCCAACTACTGATGTTTAAAAAAATTCCAAAAGGATTTATTTTGCCCAGATATTTATTTCATAGCCAGGAATATAAAAAAAGAGTTTTTTCTGACAAATTTTTTGTAAGTTCTTTAGGGGAATGTTGGCCAATCTGTTGACTTGATAATTAAAAGAAAATGAAAACTGATAGATGATATTTGACAGATATTTATATATATTTATCATAATACAAAATTGAGGTTAGTATTTATTTATTTAACTATATGGTTGTTACTAATTAAGTTTTATTTGCAGATATTTTGGCTAATCACTTATGGATAGTTCCACGAATATTTACTTGATTCTAACTGAGAATAATGTTTACATAAATCGTACCAACTATATTATTCCTTAACAAAAAAAGTAGTGAAGATTGATTTGTTTTTGGCAAATGAAGGAATTCTACCAGTTGTGTGCATAATTGAGTGATCAACTCTTGCCCTTGTGCATGATATGAGCTGGATTAAAACTTTATATGACTATTTATACATTGAGTGTAAACCCAATGGTAATTTAAAATAAACCTGTAACAATTACAAATGCATATTTTGTAATAAAATGAAAGAAAATAAAGTTTGAACTTTGTGCGTTTTGTGAAAATCGGAGAATAATAATAATTGTCAATTTTAAAAATTAAGTATAATTAGTTTTTTATTGGTATGTAAATATGAAAAAATTGGGGGGTATTTTTATCAATATGGTCCATAGATACAAATTAATCGGCTGTTGAATTTATTGTACATAATTAACACCATTTCTACAGTGAAAACACGGAATATCCAGGGGTCTAGAGACTTCACATACAGAAGAAAAGACACTTGATAAATATTTCGATTTATTAAAGGTTCTATACTATATACAGGTTCAGTCCTACATTACTACTCTAAAGCTAGGGTTATCTAAACCTTTTACTTATTTCCTGTTCTTGGCACGTCTGTACTGCTGCAGCGGTGGGACGGAACTAACTCTGCAGTGAATTCCCCCGCCAGGTCTCCTCTCACCTCAGGAGATTTGCGCATTAAATACGCGCGGAACCATACTTACTTCAGCGATCATCCTGGTGTTGGCGGACTGGACTGCTGGCTGCGATGAGTGGTGACTGGTGATGAACTGAATTTCAAATTCAGCTTAATTGTCAAGCTGCTATGGTGAGCGGTGCGACTGCGCAGTCTTCACAAGCTGGATTCATGCCTTAGCGATATTCCTGGTGTGCTGCTGGACTGGACTGCTAGCTACGATGGGTCGACGTGAACTGAACTTTCAATTCAGCTGGCAGCTGCGCATTTTTCACAACCTGGACTTATTTCTCTAGCTTACTTCAAACAACGACCTTTCTGCTACTGGAGGTGGTGACTTACTGGACTGTTCTCCCTGGCTGGTGGCTGTGTACTGTTAAAAGGTACAAATGACGGTGCGGTTTTATACATTTATTTAACAAAATAGAGAAATAACAACTAGGAGTGTCTCAGAACCCTGTTTGATAATCACTGTTACACATTAATTTGAGAAACAACAACCACATCTAACGCCGGTTTAATTTTATTTTACAGTTGATTCTTAATATAAAAGTCTGGTTTTATGAAATCCCTTGTCATGGAGTTGGTACGTAAAAGTCTCTTAGGTTTCTCGACTGACAGCTAGAAAATTTATTTCACCATATTGCGCGTACGGCGAAATGTCATAATAGCAATCACACGACATCGTTTCCCTTTAAAGTTAACGTCTCAGCGAGGCCAGTGAAAATCAACCATTCCTTTACTCGTGCATGTTATTGCGGTAGATAATAATCGTCTCCCAGACAGCGCCGCGTTTTACAATGCACCTTTTCTGAAGTTGTAAAATAGATGGATATTTATGACGCCATAAAGAACCGTATCAAAATTTAAGAGGCAATAATTCAAAATCTGGAATATACTCTCTTGTTCCCTTGGCCTCCTTGAGACGAAGAAGTTTATATTGGATCCTGTTTGCTTAAAATGAGAATATCTTCCACGTAGTTACGTTTTTAATTGGGATTTATTTACCAATTCTTATATATTTCACGGTTACTTATGTGATTTTATATTATTCGTTATTTGTTGTCAACCTTATGAGGATGTTCTAGGATTTCTTAGGGATGTACGAGGATTTCTTTCGAATTTTTTAAGTGTTTCCAATAATCTAAGGAGGAATTATAGGATTTATTTCCAAAAACATTTTTTTGGAATGTATGTCATTGACATACTTGTACACTTTTTTGCCAATGTGTGTTCCCTCTCGATTAATTTCGCTATTACTACATGTTTACTAGCAACAAACTACGTGATATTAATTTTAATTTGATAAATACTGAAGTTTGTATATGTTGGGAATACGCTGCTTGTAATGGGCATGTATTAATTACTTCCCTAATTGATCTACCAAATACAGATTTATACGTGAATCACTAGCAACAGTTGCTATGTGGGGTTAGAGCAATAAATATACACACAACTGCTGCTGCAGTGATATTAATTCATAACCTTTCATGTGCCACCACGTTTGCTGCATCCCACGATTAAATAAAGACTTTTTGACAAAATGATATATTTTTGTGTACATGCGCGATCAATTTTTAATGAATAATTATGTATTATTTAATAATTTAGTCAAGTATATTATTATGCATAAGGAAAATATAAATATATTGTATTTGTTAAATTTAAAGAATAGAGAGATTATATTATTTTGATGTTAGAGTAACGCCTAATTTCTAAAAAGCAGTAGAAAAATACTTTGTTTCATTTATGCTCTCAGAAAAATTTAAGACCAGCGCATTCGCCATATTATAGAAAGTGCAAGGTTGCAAAATTTAAAAATTCGCATTAAATTCAAGCGAATCAGGCATATTTAGGTCATAGCCTACCAGTGCAAGATAATTTAACAGCATGTACAAAAATGGTTTATTTTCTTGATGAACTGGTTCCTAACATTCAACTAACAAGGTCTTCAATTAAAACTCACATAATAATTTCTAATTTTCGTCTGAAAACTAATTATTTTTATATCTACAATAGGTAGGATGGGGTTTTTACTTATTATGAAGATATTAACCTAACTCAAATTAATATTTTTTTCTAAAATATCTATGTATGCAAAATATAGGCTATCTACTATAAGAGGGCCACTCCTATGAATCTTGCTTAATATACGTCGCAAGTCAAAAATCTTTATATGTTTTTATTGCATTTATGCTCGTAAAAACAAATTTGAGATCCATGGCCAACTTTGCGACTAATCATAAAAAAACAGGAAAAGTACCGAAAGTTTAGGATCGCCTAACTTTTTTATTTTAACAGATAGAGAATTCTTATTTTCATAAAATTTCATGGAAAAATTGATATCTTTCACCTAGTGCAAACAGATTTTTAAAATATCGTATGTAATTTGCTGCACCCTCTACGCGGGCAAAAAAAAAATTGTCATCGAAGCAGGCTGTGCCTACAAAAATTGCTTGTTTTTTCTCCTTTCATGCGATATAGTACATATTACCTGTATCTTTTATATTTATTACATTTTTATAAATTTGGTATACCTAAAAAATGTAAACTCGTGTTAGCGTAGAAATTGTCGTATATACGTATCAACTACAAAAAAATGAATAAATATAATATACTTTTTTTAAGCAAAATATACACATTTCTATAATATTGGTTTTTTACTTTAGAGAAACTGAGCCTTCAACATTGTTCTTTCACAGACAAAGTAGCTTACGCTAAATGTAGCACGCTATGAAAACAAATATGTTATCCTAGTAATGTCATTATTTAACAAATTGTTTATTGTTATAGTTTATACATAACTGTTGGTTTGAAAATTGTTACGGTTAACTGTGTTTTAAAAAACTAAAATTTTTAATAATGATATTTTCACATATCGAGAAGTGTAAAATGTTTGTATTGTACTATCAATGCAATTTCAATTCAATTCAAGCACTTGCGGAATGTAGAAAACCTTTTATAATTTTAGCTTTGTTTTGGATACAATATCACTTCTTTTCATTATAATTAAGTAGTAGATTTGTAAGATAGCTGTCCTGTTATTTGATTTAATTCTTAATACAATTATTATTAATACAAATTAATAAATAAAATGTACGTACTTAACTGTATTTTTCTTAATTTTTGTACAAATTATTCCTTTGAATAATAGTATGACGTTTCTGCCACACAGTTCGTAAAAAAGGAGAATTTAAAAATATGCATTCAATGGTGATATACAAATCTTAGGAAAAAGAAGGTTTCTTTAAAAAGAAAACTAAAATAATTATATTTTTTAATTTTGATAATAATTGCATCATTGAACAAGGTAACAAAATAAAAATCTTACTTCTCTATGAAAGGAAAATACCTAACTTGACTAATCTCTTTTTACATAAAAATCAACATATGATATATTTCCGAGCTATATTTGCATTTTATTACTGTTTTGAAAATATTACCATGAATTCTTTAAAGTTTTCTACATAAAACAAGAAAATAATAAAATGAACCTCTGACTTATTTTTGTAGAGTAATATTAAAATTTTTAATAATCTTAAATAACTCTTCTTCCTTGCATATAAATGGATCCTTATCATGTTCATTAGAACTCAAATAACTTTTTTCATTTAGAAAATCGTGTTCAACATCCCCAACTGCTTGATTTCGGAAGTCTTATTAAAAATATTAAGAACAATAAAGAAAACTGCATTATTACTGTACCATTTCGGTGCTGCCACCGCGCAATAATTTCAAAACTCAAACTCTTAATACTGGAAGATAAATGGCTTTAATGGAAAGACCGAAACATTAATTTGAAATATTCCACGAATAGGGGAGAACGGTGCACGGTGTGTCTAGCGTCACTTTATTTATATTCGGTATATGTATTTTTTTATGTATCGGCATATTACAACAACTGAAAAATCAAGTAATCCTTAACAAAAAAAATAAACAGAGCAATCGACAAGTATCGTGCAAATGGTGTTGGCTATAATAACACAGGGACATATTTCTTTACATACTTTTTAACACTCCTGAATTTTGACTCACTGAAGATGATGCCATCAGAATTGTTTCATCAGGATTTTGTCCTAACCTCAACAGATTTTGAAATTAGCGACGTATTAATAGGGTCAAAATAATTTATTTTCCTACACTGTTTTATCTAAAATGCTTCCTTGTGGAGTTACAGCCATTTGAGAACAATTTTGACTATTATTAAAATGCCTATAACTCCGTAAGGTTGAATTTTGAGAAGAGAGGTGTGAGACTAAAAAGTTTATTCTGACACAGCAAACAGTAAACTAGTAAAAAGAAAAATATCGTGAGCCCTAGATATTTATAATTCATAAAGATTTAGTATGTTTCTGCAATGTTTATATTCTAATTAGTTAGATAATTAATTAGGATATAAACATCACAGAAACATACTAACCATTAATATGACTAAAAAGCTTCTTGTTTCCAGAAAATTAACCAGAAATAAAGGAACTGAAATTAACGAGGCTAGCAAACGATACATGCAGTGAGACTAGTGTCTGTGACGTCACGTTGCGGAACGAGCAACCAGCTGGTGGCGAAGCCAGTACCTATAGGTTAGGTTCTTTGTTTCAATCTCGTTTTATCACTTTTATTTTTATCTGTGCTTGCCATATCACGATGGGAGACTCAAACAGTTTTAAAGTGAATAGAAAAGAGTGGAGTTTTGTTCTTGGCTGTACAAATACATAATAAATAAACTAGAAACAGTTTTGTAAGTGTACCATCTAATTTGCAAAGAAAAAACCGGTGGTTTAAGGCAGCTAGACGAACTTAAAGTTAATATAATAATAGGTTTTTCTTATTGCTATTATGTCTTTATTATATATATTTTTAATTTGGTACATAAGTACTTACCTAATTTATATTAATGCCGGTATTTTAAGCTTTTATTAACTGCATTTGCAAAGTTCGGATGTCCAGTATACAACTTTTTTTTCGCAACCCTGTTTCCGAAGTAGTAAAGGTATTATGTTTAATTTATAACATCCGTTATAATCAACTACTAAAGGATTCGTACTGTATAGTTCTTATTACATATAAAAAAATACTATAGTTTCCCTTTTACACCACTGATCTTTAGTAGCCAATTTTTTAATTGATGCGTTAAAATGTGGCAGTGCTAGTGATAGCTACCTACTGACTTCTAAAGTGCTGGACAAAACCAATCACGAAAGTATCTCTCTCTTCTGTATCTGCTTTGATTCAAATTTAAAATGAACTTTTATTTTATTAATTTAGTTGTTATTATTAATACAGTATATTATTTCCTTAGATTCAGTAATATTTTTTTTATGAAAAACGTGTTAAAATTACGACGCATACATTTTACAGTATTTTTTAATTAGATTCAGTAATGTTTTTTTAATTAGATTTAATATTTTTTTTATTAAAAACGCTTTTTATGACATTATTAGATACATTTTACATCTGCTGTGATTGCATCTTAATCGTTGCAATTGACACTCGCCCAAGGTCATCTGTAATAAATGGAAGCACGGAGTACTTCTATGTAGTTAATTTAAGGATAAATTCAAGTTTGGATTGTGTGGATCATAATAAATTATTGACAAAATTATATGCATATGGTATAAGGGGCGTACCTTTAGATTGGATCACCTCGTTTCTGAAAGATATGAGACAATATGTAAGCTTGACTCATCATTGTGATGAACACGGTGGTTTACACAAAATTTTTAACTCGGAGAGTAAAGCAGTTGAAATAGGAGTTCCTCGAGGTTCAGTTCTAGGCCCGATACTGTTTATTTTATACACCAATGAATTGGATACTTTAATACCAGAAACGTTTCTTTCTATGTATGCCGATGATCAATCTGTTATTATTTCAGCTAAATCTGAAAATGATGTAGAATATAAATGCAATAGGGTGCTAGATATCTTAAATAACGGGTACGTTTCTAACACACAACACTGTAATGTAGAGATGACTCAGTATATAAGATTTCACAATCGTCAAAAAATTTGTAATTCATTGTATTTAAAAATTGGAAAAATTTGGTTAGTAATAATGCTACTAACTTTTTGGGAATTGCTATTGACGAAGGTATAAATTGGAAATTACATTGTGAACAACTGAATATTGAGTTAATTTCTGTGACATTTAATTCGGAATGTAAAATCTGTTTTAACTAAAGAACAACTACTTAATATATATTACGGTTTAGTCGAGTCTAGGTTGAGGTATGGTTTGTGCTTATGGGGTGGTTCAATTTTATTTTCAGATATTTTTATAGTTCAAAAAAAAATTTAAATTATGGCACGTGTTGTGTGTCGTGTAGGAATATAATTAAGGATTTTCGAATTTTAACTTTATGTTGTCTATGGATTTATGAATTATCTGTATATGTGTATATAAATAAATATAAATTTTTGAAAAATAGGGAAATTCACTGCATTAATACAAGGCAAAATGATAAATATATAAATTTTTATAAATATAAAATTTCATTGAATTCACCGACATGTCTTGGTCTTAAGATTTTTAATCATTTAAGTGATCACATTAAGCATGCTTAAAGTTTAAAAGTTTTTAAAAATGTGCTAAAAGGTTTTTTTGTCGAAAGTTGTTATTATACTTTAGACGAATTTTTTATGGTTTAGTTTGTAAGGCAATTATTTTGACAATTCCTATACAAATTTGTATTTTGTCTTAGAGGAAATAAAAATTATTATTATTATTATTAAACCTACATGCAAGTCTGACAAAATATATAAGAAAATCCTTCAAACGCTTTATACTTCAAGATAATTAATGCAATTTTCGCTACAATCGACACCGATCTCCCCCACCGCAACAGTTGCGTGTACAAAGCATTAGCCGAATAAAGAAATCCGGCCACGTTTTCTGTTTATTTAAGAACGAGAAATGAAAAATGCACCTTTTATATGCCATTACTTTTAAACATTCCCGACATCTGATTTCGCGGGGATAAGGCTCGTTTGCGGGGAAATTTATAATGGCACGGTGTGGCGGCGCGTAGCCATACGGTTTCTCATTTGGTAAATTGAGCGGACTCAACGAATATTGATGATTGTTCGTTAGCATTAGCATTTTTATAATTTCCTAAACGGACCGGATCCGGGCCGGAATCGAGGCGGTCTGGTACAAAGGAACGTTTAGCTTAATGCCTCGTGAGATATACCGAGCTGGGGTGAATAAAATATGAAACAAGGCGCCGCCATCGGAAGGCTCGTAAAGGTACAGCTGTGGACTATAAAATGTTTCCTATCTGAAGTAGTGAAATGTTGACTTTATGTTATTTAAATCGGGAAAATTTTCAAATGTTCAAATTCCCTCTTTCTAATATGGTCCTGATGTTCTCCGACTCACACACAATGTACTATATCAGAAAATATATACTATATCAGAGAAAATCACTCTTGAATTAATCCCACTTTGGTCAATTCCATAGTAATTTAAACAAAAAAAAAATTAATCTAATTTTAATAAAAAAAATAATAAAAAATAAATTAAATTAAAATTAATCCTTTAAATGGAAAAGAGAGGAAAGGAAAATTATTATTATTATATTTTGTTTAAATTACTATGAAATTGACCAAAGTGGGATTAATTCAAGAGCGATTTTCTCAGAAACCGTTAAAGATAACGATTTGAAACAAGAGTACCTTTTTAACGTAAAACAGTTCGGGAAAACGGAATTTGCTGTCCAATTTGTTAAAAAGTCAAAGATGAAAAAGTTACACACGCAAAGTACCAAGGGCCCCCCCGTACCCACCCCAATGGACCTTGTGGAAATAAATGGATTAGTCCATCAAATTGCTCATCAAAATTTAGCTGTGTATACCAAATTTCATTCATTTATCACAACGCGATTGAGAGATATTGCAAAAAAATGATTTCCATTCCTCCCTCTTCAATGGGTCCCTGTGCCCTTAGGAAGCATTTCCGGACCCATGTTCATATGAACTTTTTTACTTAGTTTTGATCATAGAATCGGCCTGTTCAGGGTTGGCAGCTATTTATGAAACACCCTGTTATTGACTTTAAATGCAGTCTTTAGGGTTTTGTATCTCATTTTGCAGTTGAGTTTTTGATAAAATTGTTCTTAACCTGTTATTGGTTTGAAAAACTTTTCTAATATATTCAAATTTATCAATAAATGGTTCTGGACATTTTTTATCTAATATTTCTCCACGAATCTTCTGTGATTTTTGAAAATTTGATCTTTTGAAGAAATTAATTTTGCTCTTGTTGTAAACATTTTACTACACCTTTCTGTATATTTATATAATTTTTTTAATTGAAATTTAAAGAAACTAATGGAATCTGCTGACTGTAGATACTTGTTTTACATCCATCATTATTATTTTTAATCAAAACGTCAAAAAAAATCTAATAATTATTAGATTTAATAAGACCAAATTGCAAAAACATTTCTTTATTAAGAAACTATACAGGGTGTATCTAAATAACACCAAAAAAATTCAAGGGGCGATTCTCCGATGAAAATTAATAGGGGTCTTTGGTATAAAATTTTTTGAAAAAACCCTCCCCTGAAAAGTTACGCCCCTCCTAAAATTACAAAAAAAAATTGTTTTTCTTTTTTATCTTCCACGTACATCAAGCTAAAGAAACCAAACTTGGTGAACATTATCTGTCAATAAAACTACACTTTTTGAATTTTTTTCAACCCTGAACTATTTTTGTAAGGGGTTGAAATAATCAACCCCTATGACATTTTTTCTTATAATTTTTTTTTCGATAAAATTTTTTCCTTTTAAAAAATATGTCTAAAAAACCCCATTCATTTACTAACTTTTTGATCTCTTCAAGTTTCTTCGAAAAGTTAAGGATTTATGACAAAAAAAAATAAATGTATTGTAATGTATTTTTAAAAAGATGAGCTGTTTAACGCGAGTGTATTTTGCCGAAAGATCTAGTGGCCTGTTCTTTACAATGGAATCCGTAGAAACAAATGTCAATGTCATTTATTGTCATATTAAATAACATTTTATTAAAAAACACTCAACCAAATAGTTGACCTATGATTCTACTAGGCTAAGAAGTTTGGAACTTAGACTAAAAGTGAACAAATGATGAATAATGTTATAACAGTAACAAAAAATAAAAATCTGTCGGATATTGACAATACAATCTACAAAAAATGTTGAAAATGATTGCCTTCAGCTTCAATACAAGCATCTACTCTTGTTCTCATAGAATTGCGTATGCGTTCAAATATTCCTGGTGAATTTTTTATCGTTTCACACCCTGCTACAATGCGGTTTCGCAAATCATTGATATCTTCAACTGGCCTTGAGTAGATCAAAGATTTCAGATATCCCCATATGCAAAAATCCAAAGGATTAAGGTCAGGGGAGCGGGCTGGCCAATTTACATATCCTCCTCGACCTATCCATCGATTGGCATACACCTCATCCAAGTGACGTCTTGCACGTATACTAAAGTGGGCTGGTGCACCGTCGTGCATAAACCATAAACGTTGCCTAATTTGAATGGGAACTTCTTCAAGAATAATAGGTAATTCTTCGAGAAGATGACAATATGAGTCACCATCTAATCGTCGTGGAAGAAAATAGGGACCAATTAAATGATCGTCGATAATTCCGAGCCACACATTTAATGAAAATTGATACTGATGATTTCCTTCAAAAAAGTCATGAGGATTTTCCTCAGCCCAAATATGATTGTTACGAAAATTTCTAATACAGTCTCTTGAGAAATTCGCCTCGTCAGTAAATAAAATATTTCTTAAGAACTGCGGCGCTTGGCCGATCATATTAATAAGCCATTGACAAAAAACCACACGTGGTAAAAAATCTCGAATCAGTAACGACTGCACCCGTTGGAGATGATAGGGATATAACTGTTGTTCTTTTAAAATTCTAAAAACTACCGAATGGCTTACATTTAGGACACGAGCTATTTTCCTGGTACTAGTTTCTGGGGATTCCTCAATTAAATTAAGTACGGCTTCATCGACAGCTTCAGTTCTAACTTCTCGGCTACGGCCACAGTCATGACTTCTCTTTTCAAATTTTCCAAGTTCCCGCAAGCGTTGGTGAATATTTGTGAACGTAGTATGGTGGGGTAATCTACGCTCTGGGTACTGTTCAGCATAAAGTCTTTGCGCTTCCAATGCATTACCGTTAGCATACCCATATGTAAAATGCATATCTGCCATTTCTAAATTCGAATAGTTAACCATATTTTCGGTTTATTAACTAATATTTTCTACACAAAATCATGAAACTTGTGAAATAGTAAGAAACAGTAACAATAAATGACATTGACATTTGTTTCTACGGATTCCATTGTAAAGAACAGGCCACTAGATCTTTCGGCAAAATACACTCGCGTTAAACAGCTCATCTTTTTAAAAATACATTACAATACATTTATTTTTTTTGTCATAAATCCTTAACTTTTCGAAGAAACTTGAAGAGATCAAAAAGTTAGTAAATGAATGGGGTTTTTTAGACATATTTTTTAAAAGGAAAAAATTTTATCGAAAAAAAAATTATAAGAAAAAATGTCATAGGGGTTGATTATTTCAACCCCTTACAAAAATAGTTCAGGGTTGAAAAAATTTCAAAAAGTGTAGTTTTATTGACAGATAATGTTTACCAAGTTTGGTTTCTTTAGCTTGATGTACGTGGAAGATAAAAAAGAAAAACTTTTTTTTTTGTAATTTTAGGAGGGGCGTTACTTTACAGGGGAGGGTTTTTCAAAAAATTTTATACCAAAGACCTCTAATAAATTTCATCGGAGAATCGCCCCTTGAATTTTTTCGGTGTTATTTAGATACCCCCTGTATATCTGTTTATATTTATAATATTTATTAGCAGTTATCAATGCCATATGTATTGGAATTCTGTTAATTAAAGCCTAGTTAGGAGGTGTATTATGATCTAGTTAACAAAAATTGAAATTATGGAATGCCAGAGCATTTTGATGTCGACTGAGCTACACCCTTGAAATATCAGCTATGGACTCACGGGAAATAAACTTTTGAGATTTTTTTGTCTACACAGGCTTGTGAAACTACTGCAAAAGAAAGTAAATTTCAGCTGTTGGTAAATCATATTACGTCTCATTTAATACTCATTTAATGTTGAGAAAAAGGCCACATCTACTCTTGAAATAATTTGAATAAAGCTAAAGAATGTAGTTTATCCTAGTACTGTAATATGAGTCTCGAGCAGATTTTGAATTATGACCTATATTCTCAAAATAATTCAATAAGCCTTCAAAGAGAAGATAAACAAAATTTCACGCATGTCTCAAAATTTCCCCTAAAGTTTCCCCCACGAATCCCCGATTGCCGCCAAGCACCATTAGCCGTAGCAGACACGAAAAATTTCACCACAGTTCCGAATTTTTAGAAAATAAAATAATTCCAAGTTTACAAAATACGGACAAAAGCAAGGCTCTATGGTTAACATTAACTAAAATCATTTACAGATCAATAACCCTCCGCAGAGGGTTGCCGTTCCAGGATAGGCGTTTTTCAAGGAGGCTCGAAGACTACTGCAGAACCCTTGCGGACCCAGCGTGAAGTGTGTTCGAACGTCAACTCTGTACCATACAGCTTATTAACCAAACACGGATACCTGGCCAGTACACTAATATGTTTCAAATTGTTTTTATAATTGTATATAATTGCGTTATATACATATATCATTATTGCTTTCATTTATTATAAATTAATAGAAAATTTTAATATACCCAAACATTTTTTAAAATCAAAACAATCAAAACTCCATTTTTACAATATCTATCTCTACACAGCTCTCGTAGCTTACACCGTTCAGGAGTTTCTGAGCCTGCGTTGAAAATCCAAAGCTTCAATACCAAGCATTATGTGGAGGCAACAAAAATACAAGCTCCTGAAGCTTCCATATTAGGTACTTTACAAGTCACCGCTAAAAAGTCACCAGAGCATTAAACTTGCAAGTGCTAATAATCACAAGTGCAAAGTGCCACAAAAGAATTTCGTAATTTCGTTTTAGATGGAAATATCTTTAGAATGTGGACCATTATCCCAAGGCCAAGAATCTCTTCATCAACGGAGAAAGAACGACAACGTTGGCGTACTCAACACAAGCGTCCGCTGCGTTCAATTATCCCAGTCACCTCCTCGCAGACGAGGAAGCTTATAATCTCCTGATACCGCAGGTGACAACCGAGGAAATAAGTATCGTCGTTTAACCCAGTAATAGAGGTATGGAGGTACCTAAAATTCCGCTGAGGAGTTCAACCAATCATAATCCACAACAGTAAATTTGTATATTCTTGATACTTGAAAACAACAACGTAGTGAGACTACAGATCAATATTTAAATGCTCTCAAATTATTAACTAGAGATTTTAATAACTTATTGTAACGTATTGAAGCACAAGAATACAAAATAACAAAATTTTTATACATTTATACCAAACAAAAGACCAGACTGAAATTTTTAGAAAATATATCTTTAGCAATAGATGAAACTTACAATCAAACTCAAGCTCAGGAAAATGGTTGAAGTTAACTGTCAAGGTTTAGTCATACTTTTTCTAAACTTTACACACAAAAAAATATATGATGCATGGGTACCAAGAAACATTTCTAAAAATGAACCTACTGCACCTAATTTAATTAGAAAGAAAGTGTTCCTTCTGTAGAGGAATTATTTAACTTAACTTGTCAGTCAGAAAGGACAATTTGCAAAATTATGGAGATTTATGAAATCTGTTGCTTCCCTTAGTGAAGATTGAAGATTGTCAATACTGCATGTATTTCTGATGTATCTCCATCTGGATTTTTGTATCTTGCTCCTATAAAAATACAAGTAATATAACAGCCGAGGTTCTTATTAAAAACCCTTTTTTGTCCGCAACTGTATCTGAAAGTATCTGAATGGAATGAGAATTTAGGAAAATTATTGTCAGAATTACTTGAATTAGCTAGGTACTACCTTTAAAAGTACATGTTTTTTAAATTATTGACACCAGTCTTCATGTGGTGAACAAAAAATAAGCAACCGATCGAATTGTGACTAACTCACTGACTGTAGCATACATCTAGATAGTCAGTTATTCAGAAACACTTCTAGATCTTGATTTGTACGCGCCTCAAAGAATCGCTTGTGGTGAGAGTCGAAATATTTAAAATTGAGAATAAGATCTACTCTCGAGGAAAACGTTTTAATAGAAATCTTTTCCGTGAGAGACTGGTTTACATCTCATGAAAATATTTACTCGAGCGCAGATTCAATCACATCTTTTGGCGGTTTCCAGTTACGCTATCGATTCATTTTCGTTCAAAGTAAATTCGTGAAAAATGACAAATGGAAACTAGGTACATTTTATGTACTTAGTGGATTAAAAGTGTTGTTCTAATATTTAGTTTCGTTGGTAATGTGTCACTTTCAGTCACTAATGACATTGAAATTACTGTTAATCGTATGGGAAACTAAGCAAAAATGTTGGTAGAATATTTCGGCCTAGGGATTAAAGCACACCTTTTAATTTCAATAGTGAAATTTAAAATCACCCAAGGGATTAATAAATATTTTAATTCTATTGCAACTAAATAGTAATTAAAATTGAAATCAATTTAGGTATATAGGGTGTCTGACCACGAACTCCATCAATTGGTATCTGGGAATCCGCTCGAAGGATTTTTTTGAAATTGTGATAGTGTAATATAGGCCGTAGGACCTACTAAGCTAAAATTTTTTCAAGGTCATCGTACTTCCGGTTACACCGGAAGTCAATACTAACTTTCTTATTTTAAACGGATTCCCCTGTATATTATTGCATTTTTTGAAAGAGCAAATATTTTTAAGTTGAAAACATATAGCACACTCCATACTTAGGATTGACCGTTTCCGAGATATTTTGATTTTTAGGCTAAAATTGAAAGATGCAAATTGTCAGCAAAATTTAGTTTTCGCGGAAACAGGTTTATTTTTTTGTGCAAATTGGACATTTTGTAGATGAAGACCTAATTTATCGGATTTGATACAAAAATTTTATAGTTTTTACATAGGGTGGTCAAAAAAAATTAAGTTCAGAAAATGTGGAAAACAATTTTTTTAACGTATTCGCATTCTGCACTAAAACCCTGTCGTGTTAATTTTATTTACGAATAAACATTTCCTTTTTCCTAAAGTGGTGTTTCCATTTTGTTTCGCACATATAGGTTGGCCTTAACAGGTAGGTAACAATCAACATGACAACTGTCACAGGTTTTTAATTGTCAAATTTATTTTAATAAATGTTCAAAAATATCTTCCTTGAAGTTCTAAACATTTTTCACACCTTCGGATTAGATCCTTGTGGGTCGCTGCACTAATAGAATCCGATGATAGATGCTTAAATGCTTGCCTTACTCTAGACATACAATTTTCGTTTGGTGTTATTGGAGTAGTATACACACTATTTTTTTATTGTCCCCCAAATAAAATAATCCAGCACAGATAAGTATGGTAAGCGAGGCGGCCATAAAAACGGTCTATTGTTGGCTAATCACTGGTCAACAAACAGTTGTTGCAAAAAATTGATAACAATGTAACTGTTTTGAGTAGGGGCACCTCATATTGATAAAATACTTCAATATAATAATCAAAGGGTAAATTTTCTAAATAGTTATTTTCAATGGATGATTAGATAGTTTATGTAGGTAATTGCGAATCTGTCATAGAGCAAATCTGATAGACGATTCCAGAGCTCTTTTTTGAGAAAATAACAAGACGCAAACGGCATCTCTGTATCTGTTACTGTTTTTCAGCTACAGGACGTTTCCCGATTTTTGATTAAACCGACTGGTGCCGTTTTCTCGTTTCCCTTTCGAGATAAATGTTTTGAATATTCTACAGGCACTATTTTGATTCACATTCGATGACATAAAAATAAATGTGATAATATTTTTTTTTTGTGATCTGACCACAACCTGTTTTTTTTTTATATGGAACACCCTATATTTTATATCAAAAACGGAAAGAGAGCTAAAAATGCATTCCAAAAATGTATACCTACTTATTGTTCTTTGTATAGATTTGCGGAAACTATAAAATTTTCAAAATACCAACGATACTTAAGTTTTCTAATTAAGAAGGCTTTGGAAACATTCAAGTTTGACGTTTAACATTATTTGAAGCGTGTTAGCACAAATCAAAAATGGTTCTTTCTTCAAATGAAGACAAATACAATTTAATAAAATGTTTTAATTTAAGAAATGAAAATGCATATTAGGATTTTATATAACGCGCTATTGAACATAATTTTCCTGTTCTTCTAGGTTAACTCTGTTGCCAATTTTGTTCTTGGTTTAGTGTAAAATTCATGTGTATTCAAGTTCAATTTTAATTTTTCGAAAATGCTCATACTGGATTGTGGTTTATTTCTAGCAGTTTCTCCTCTTAATCTAAGAATGCGCATGTAAACATTTATTAGTGAGCGAATTGTACTGCTCTAATTTAAAAAAAAAATAGTGTAATATTAGTTTATTTCCCGGTTTCGAATTGTCCCGATTCGAGCGAAATTTCAATTTAAACCCCGCTCCAGAAAGAAACTCCATATAAAACGAAAATTTCCAGGGAAAATATCTATCGATTACGTAACCCCGCGTTCCGAAGGTCCTTTTGTCCTGTCCTTTGTGTCTACTTCATCTTTCATGTGTTTTATGTCATTCGAATTGGCAGTAAATCAAGGCATTCGGGGAAAACTCAGGAGGAAAGCGGGGAACGTTCTTAAGAAATATGACGAAAATTTAACCCAGGAGGGACAGCCATCGCGAAATATTATGGGTATGGTAATCTCGGGTTAGAATAAAAACGCTTAATATACAGTAAGGATGACAAGGGGAGGCGTAGTGACTGTACAAACGCGTAAGAAATCAGACGACGTAATTCCCCACATCTGGGAATATTTCCATGTTAGAGGCTAACCTACACGAGAAAAATATAAACGTTTCACTTTTCAAAAATCCTTAGTTTTGTTATACCATTATAATAGTATATTAAACAACAAGGTTTGAAAACGAGCCGAAGGCGAGGTCCACAAGTCGAGCGAGTGTGCAAAGATGTTTTCAAACGAGTTTTTTACGATACTTTTTATACGACTGCAAACAGAGACCACAAAAATCAAATTTTAATTTAAATCGTTTTTATTACTAAAATTGCCAACGCATTAACAAAATAAATTAAATACAACTTTTAATTTAACTCGTTTTTATTAAGAAAATTGCTAACGCATTAACAAAAGGAACTAATATTAAATATTTATGGTAACATTTGAACATTCCTTCAAGGTTACGCTGGGAAAAGCAGTATTATTGTGCACCTTGTTTTCGGTAATAGAGAATATTTTTGGTGTCGTGTTTTAGTGCAGTTTTTTAGCGTGCGGTCGTTGTTGTATTCCAGTAGACGATCGTTGTTCTGGTTCTGTGGCAGCAGAAGACACTGAAGACTCTATCTTTTTCGAAACTTCCATTTTATTTCTCAAACAGTCATCAACGTAGCCTTCGGCAACTGTACTGGATTTCCACCCTCCATGGCGTTTGAGGGCAAGCAGATTTGAACCAGAATTGAGTAAAATTGTGGCCGATGAACGCCGAAAACAATGTCTCGTGTAACTTTCTGGATTCTCTAGCATCAAAAACTTGGCGATTTCCCTAGCCATGTTTCCAATTTTGTTGATGCCAACGTTTTGGCTTGAACATTTTCCGTTTTGATAGTTAAAAAAAAAAGGAGGACGAAGAGCACAGTACTTTTTTAAGATAGTGTAAAGGTTTCCTGTAATTGTAAAACACCTTGGTACCTTTGTTTTTGTATTCTTCAGTTTAATCAGAATAGCACTGCCGAAATCTTTGGTGTCTTCTATTTTGAAATAACATAATTCCTCCCTTCGACATGCCCCAGATAGTCCAACTGCCACCACCGCCTTGATAAGTAAATATTTGTCGTCTGATGCTTTCGTCAAAAACCGGCAAAAATCATCTTCTGTGAGGATTTGGGACTTCTTTGGGACGTAGTTTTCGGATTTTCGTTTGATTAGCGCTTGCAACTTTTTATAGCTTAAAAGATCTATGTTGTGATTGGCACTTAACGTTGACTTGAGCATCGAAAAAATCGTCCACAACGTCGAAGATTTATATTTCTTAGATAGTTCTTCAAAATACACCATTACTGCGTTTTCCGAGAAAGTTTGGACATGTTTGGCTAGTCGCCAGTCCATAAATTGGCTTAACTCAGCTTCATACTTGCTTCTGGATTTTGTGGGCAGCAATTCCGAACATATTTCGCATGCTTTCTGTAAAATCTCTTCAGAATCACACATTTTCACACCCAAACTTCGGGAATCCAACAATTTTTGAAATATCTTATTAACAAAATAAAGGAGCCGTGTGACGGTTGCTATGAAACTCAGCCAACTTGAAATATTGCATAATTTGGGTGACAACATCAAACAAAAATCACAATCTGGAGACGCGTGTGCAAAGATGACATAACCCTGTGCAAAATGTTTAGCACGCGGCGTGTGCAAAATACCGTTTTTAGAGCGTGTTTTCCGTGCGCAAAACTCCCTTTTGCAAGGCAGTCGTATAAAAATAATATTTCCTTTCTAATACTTGGCGTACCGACGTATAGCGTTATTTGAAAATGAGACACATTGTAAAAGATGATATAATGAAAAGCATGTCGGAAAATTAAAAAATAACCACATACGTTCGCCTTTAAATTTTTGACGAAAATAAAAGAAACTGGAAATGATAGGTGTAGTGTTTATTTATTATATCAAAATTATCTACAAATTCATCAACTAGCAGGGCAACGATAAAATTTCAAATCGTTAAAAAACGGTTCAGTATAGGAAGAATTACCTACTGCAAAATATTATTTTTAAACAGAAATTAAAAAGTGAATAGAAAACATCCTCAAACAATGACTCAGAAAATGTTTCAATCTAAGAATTAAAAACAATAGTAGACAGCTTAGTTCGTCAATAGTATAGTCAATATACGCATTCCATGTACAGCTTTACCAAACGCGATATGCGTAGGTCCAGTAGAAGTGACAAAGTAGGGCAAGTACCTCTACAAAAATAGGTCGGGTAAATATAGTTATTTAATACAGGTTTTATATTGTATATTTAAATGCATAAGCAAATTACTTATAACTGACCTTATTTATACGTATTTCAAAAAAGATTATCTATAGATATAATTTAATGACTGGTCAATACAATACATTTATTAACGAGAAATATATTGACAATTTGAAATTATAAATTGATACAAAATTCGGAAAATAGGTTGTCATAATAATAAATTTGAGGAAAATAAAATTTGTGATAATTTTTATTTGTATGAGTTTTTATTGTTAAATTTATAAGAATCAAAATAATAGTTAAACGCCTTCTTCTTCACTTTCACAGTCGTTGGTATCAAAATTATAGTTATTTACACCATAAAGTAGGTAATTATTATTTACCAGTCGAGGACGAATTTGCGCCCGAACGGACCGAGGGCTGGCAATAGAGTGCGAGACTGGTATACTATATTTAACTGCTGCGTGGTGTATAACGTTTTATCTGCTCCCGCAGTTCATTATGGTTTATGGAATAAAGATTAGGTTTTATTTTTTGACATTTCCTAATCTAATAATTTTGACATTATTCGAAATCTTGCATAGTCGCCTTGGTTGTTTGGATTTTATCGTTTCTAAGGTGTTTATAAACAAAGCTACTTACATAAAAGTTGCAATTTTGCTGGTTATTATTTCTAAATGAGTGATTTTCAAATAGAAAGTGCAGCAAATGCTGCCTGCGAATTTTTATTGCCCGAGAAGTCGAAAGTGCGCTACGGGGAGAATATAAAAACTTCAATGTGTGGTGCCAGAACAAAAATACTAGTGTTTTTGAAATGTCACTGCTAGCATATTCCACAAAGAAGTCAAGAATTTTAAAGTCACCGGCGAGTTTGTGGAGTGAATACTTAATGATTAAGTCAACTATTTTCATAGAGGAGAACGTGGATATATCAAGAGAGCATTTTTGAAACATGAATGACGGCTATACAGGAAAAAAACCAAACGTTTTTACAATAGAACAAGTCAACGATTTTCTCGTTCAGGCACCCGATAACACATATCTGCTAATGAAGGTAGTGACGGTCTTAAGTATTGCAGGAGCATGCTGTTCTGATGAGTTATGTGAACTTATTTTGGACGTCAATTTCAAAAATTTTGATGACAATATTGTAGTTACAATTCCAGATACTAAAAATGGTATCTCACGTATGTTTACAATTACTTCTCGTCTGGGTTCTGTTTCTCTCCTTGAAATTCTCAAGAAATATATCAAGATTAGATTGGAGATTAAAACTGAAATTTCATGCTTTTTTATGCGCTATCAAGCAGGTAGATGTTACAACTTACTAGTCGGCAAGAATACCCTTCATATGATTCCTAATAAGATTGCACAGTTTTTGAAACTAGAACATCCGGAAACATATACAGGCTATTCATTCCGAAGAACATCGGCAACGTTACGTTCTAATATAGGAGTTGATGTATTTGCAATCAAGAGACATGGTGGGTGGAAATCAGTCACAATTGCAGAAAGTTATGTTGCTGACAGTTTAAGTAACAAAAATGAAATAGCCAACAGGAATCTTTCCAAAGTCACTTCAACTCCAGGTTCTAGTAGTGTCACATTATTCTGTTTTAATGGATCAGTCAGATAATATTGAGCCTCCGGTGACTTAAATGGAGGGGTCAAATCATTTTGAGAAAATGTGATAATAATTAGTAAACGCGAGGGGAATAAATATCAAGATTTTATAAATGTTATTAAATGTAACAACTATACAATTACTATAAATATTCATTCATAATAATTGATAAAATGCAATATTCATATTTATATATGAAATATTTATATTTATCTGTTCATAAAATATGCATTTATATCTCGAAATCGTTTTTTTCCCCAGGGAGGTAAGTTACCTTACCTACCTCCTGTTGTCCATAGCAACTTCCATTTCTACGGTAAAATCCTTAAAAACAATGTATTGATAATCTATTCACTATAGTGGATTTGATCCCGACCGCTTTTCAGTTCCGAAATTTTCGAGATTGAGTTGTTCAGGATTCACATTACTTTAAAAAAATTGCAAAATAGACTGCGTGAAGCGAAACGATGTGACAGTGCTCTCAACAGAATTGCTTGTCTATAATTTTAATATAAAGTTTTATTCCAAGCAAGCAGCATAACCCAGTGGGCTTGCGGTGCATTCGTGGAATGAAACTTCTTTTATTTGGAGCTAAAATTATAGGCAAGCAGTTTTCACTGGGCTACTAGATGATATACTTCATTTTTGTATTTTTGAAATCGATTTTCTGCCGCAGTCGAGAGCATTGCTCAATGATCATCGCATTTTCCATTGCGTTTTTAACATTATTTTTAAATACTTTTTGCTAAGAAAATTAGGGTAAAGATGCCTATTATGAGACACGTTTTTTAAAAAAATTATGTTTTTTTCAATTTTAACATCTTTCTTGGAAAATTAACGTTTTTCTGCAGGGAATCTAATATAGATCCTTCAAAAAAACGCGAGAACGCCTCAAATTTGTATTTTAGTTTTTAAGTTAGATTTTATCAGAAAAGTAATATTTGCCTAATTGAAAAAGGAATTCCCAAATTGAGAATGGGTTCTCAATATGAGACTATATCAAATTAGGGAATAAAGCTGAAAATGACCTATTGTTTGCTCAAACATATTTTTATTGAATAAACAGAACATAAAACATGTTTAGGTATGGCTTTCTCTAAAACAAAACAAAAATTTTTTTCTTTAAACAAAGTAACATTTTCTCTTAAAACAACAAATAGGTAATTCTGTGAACAAAAGTTTAGGTTTTCAACCTTAACAACAAACGGCACAAATAAACTTTTTTATTTTATTTATCCACATTCTAGATTGAGATTTGAAACAGGCCTGGCATTTCTCCCACTTTTCACCTCGCGTATCTTCGGAATACAAACCGGCGCAATATGGACACTCTGCATCGTCTTCCTTGCCTTCTGAAGAAGGTGTGCGAAACAGTGTCTTCATTTTCATTGGACGTTAATGATTCCGAAAAACTTTCCTTTTCACAGGCCTTTTCCCAGTTCCTTTTCCTTTTGCAGCACTTTTCCTTGACTTTCTTTGTTTTTCCTTTTTTTGCCTCCTTTTCTTTTTTCTCTTCAAAGCTTCTTCTATTTGTAGTTTGTACGGAGAAGATTGCGAGTTTAGTATTGAAGGTCTAACGAAAAACCTCTGTTTCGCTCATCTATACTAGTTACCAAGTGGTGAAAATGCTTTACCTTCATCTGCGACGCCTTATCCCGTAGTATTAGGTACCTCATATTAGGAGCTTTCAGGTGTCTCATATTAGGGTCTTAGGAAATTTTATTCAGTTTTAGGTTAGTTGGCAAAAGCATAAAAAAAATGACTCAACGCATGATAAATAGATACTACGTCATGTTAGCTTTATGTTAATGATAAACAACACTGTCTTGTTAATAATTTTCTGTTTTCTACATACCTTTACGACAAGCACTGCAAGTACTTTGGCGACCGACACACAGAAACTTGCCGCATAGCCAACTGCTTTCTCGCGCGACGGGGCCTCTGTTAACATACGATAGAAAGTGAACTGCCGGTAATATACAGGGTGGTCCGAATTTTATGCAGGAAACTTCGAGGGCAGATAGATCTTTTTAAAATAATATTTGTTTGCCTTATAAACATAGGTCTGGAACGGCCTCGTTTTAGAGATACAGGGTGTTGAAGTTGTTAAAAAATATATATTTTTTGTTTATATCTCCGGAATCCATCGACCGATTTCAATCAAATTTAGTACAGATAATATATGATAGTGGGCCTTGTATTCCCTAAAATACGAGCTCTAAAGGTTCAACCAGTGGTGTACAACTGGACAGGGTCACCCCCTTTTTTATAAAATAAACCTACGCCACTGTATTTTTTACAAGCTATTGTAACGAATTTATATTCTAATGCACATAATACGTAAAAAAGGTAACTTGAATTTTTTCCCTAAGGTTCACGGTTCTCAAGTTATTCATACCAATACAATCCCCTTGTGGCGGACACTTCTAACGATAATATTACAAGAATATTTATGTTTATGCTTAAAAGTAAGTGCAATTTGTAAGCACATCAACAAAATTCTTTACACTCGTCGCTTTCATCTTTTTGGATTAAAATAATATTTGGAAAATCATGACAAAGTAATGAAAGGCACAAAAATGAAATTTTGAAAGCATTTAACGACGATCCTCGGCTAAGTAGGTACACGAAGAACGTCTCGGCAACTTGGGGTGAGTAAATCGAAAATTTGAAAAGTTCTACGTAAGGATGACAGAAATCCGTACCATTTACAACCTGTGCAAAATTTACTTCCGGGAGATGCAGAGAGACGCCTGAATTTTTATCAGTGGTTGTTTGAATTCTTACTAGAAATACTTTGGACCGATGAGGCTACGTTCACAAGGTGAGGGGTAGTGAATTTTCACAATCTGGATATTTGGTCACAAGAAAATCCTCATGAAATTCGATGTCATTTCTAAACTTTCTAGAAAACCATCTATTTGAATTATTAGAGGATGTTCCATTAAATATACAACAAAATAGCTGGATACAAATGGATGGTGCTCCTGCGCATTTTAGGAGAATAATACAAGAATGGCATAATGAAAATTATACGAGATGATGGATAGGTAGAAGACCAAATGCCAATGTCAACCATAATGGTGCAGAGGGTCCAGTGTCTTGGCCAGCCAGATCGCCAGATCTAAACTACCTGGACCTCTATGTTTGGGATGACCTACCTGAAAAGTTTACTCTACTCCAATAGATACTAGACCACAACTACTGCAGCGAATAGAAAACCACCATATGATATTAGCTTGAATTAGTTGCATTAATAGAAGATGTCAGAAATGTATCGATATGGGTGGTTCGCATTTTAAACAATTGCTGTAAATACGTAACGTTAATTTTGTTTCTTGTTTAGTTGTTGTTGCTTGGTAAATGTATTTTTATTATTATTTTGATTTAAATTGTTCTTATTTGTAAAGATAATACCTCCAGGGAAAACTAAAACACCAGGAACACTACTTCCCAAGTGATGTGGAAAGAATTTTGTTAATGTGCTTATAAATTGCACTTACTTTTAAGCATAAACATAAATATTTTTGTAATATTATGATCTGAAGTGTCTGCCACAAGGGCAGGGGTATTTGTATCAATAACTTGAAAATGGTGAACCTTAGGGAAAAAATTCAAGTCACCTTTTTTACGTATTTAGTGCATTAGAATATAAATCCGTTACAATAACTTGTAAAAAATACAGTGGCGTAGGTTTTTTTTATAAAAAGGGGGTGACCCCTGTTCAGTTGTACACCACTGGCTAAACCTTTAGAGCTCATATTTTAGGGAATGCAAGGCCTACTATCGTACATTATTTGTACCAAATTTTATTGAGATCGGTTAATAGATTCCTGAGATATAAACAAAAAATAATATTTTTTTAACAACTTCAACACCCTGTATCTCTAAAACGAGGCCGTTCCAGACCTATGTTTATAAGGCAAACTCCTATTATTTTAAAGAGATCTATCTGTCCTCGAAGTTTCCTGCATAAAATTCGGACCACCCTGTAGAACAGTGGCGCTCTTTTCAAAAAATGGCCTAATTTGCGAGAAAGCCCGGTGTCTCATATTCGGAACTGTCTCATAATAGGCATCTTTACCCGACTGTACTACCTAGATACTTACTAGGTTGTTGTTACATGAAAGTCGTCTATTTAGTCGATGTTAAGAGAGAGTTTTGTTAAGTTTATTTGCATAGTTTGTTACATAAAGGTTTTCTCAATTTATCTAAGTTTTGAGATTTCATTGGTTCTTGAAAAAGAATAACTTTAACATAAAGACTGAGTGATTTTAAGTCTGGTTAGTCTGACTATAAGATTAGAGTGGTTAGATCTAGGTGTTGATTTTTGTTTAAATTTTGATTACGTTGATATTTGTGTAAATTTTAATTGTGTAAAAAATTTAATAATTTCAAAAGACGCATTAGACTAAGAATTTCAAAAAAGCGAGTTACCCTTATTTTTTACCGACATTGCCGATACATGAAGAACAAAATAATTTAGGAATATTTACGCCACCAAGTTACGTTCTCAACTGATGTAGGTACGATCAGTATGCATGCTACTTTTATAATTCATTTAAAACCCATTTTAAATTAATTTCTATGAGCTTTCAGCTTTGAAATTCTCATTTAAAGGATCATATTTCTATAGTGCTGCTTTTTGTTTTGGAAAAAAAAATCATTGAACAACGCTACAAACGAGTAATTTTAATTAATATTTCTACTTTTAAAACAAACGGCTTTATGTATATATTTCACAGTTTAATTTACAAAGTGATATCTGGTTACGCGCCATAAATTCACAATATTTCGCATATATTTAATATGGTAATTTCATCCGACACAGCCTGATATCTTCCTCTTCCTCCCCCCCAGTACATTTTAGTGCCCGATAAAATATTCACATGCATGAAAATATTCATAATATTTTCGACGACTGATAATTCGAACCGAAAACATCAAACAAACTTTCATTTCAATTATTTCGAACAACGCTGCAACTATCCAGGGCCATGTTTAAATTAAATGAAACTATTTGCACGCTGTACTTTTACACACACGAGAAGTTATGCCTCTATATTGCAAACTTTGTCTATGAATAGGCAACAGATGGCGTTCTATCGATACATGAACGCTACATCAGAACTTTGTATGGAAGGGTGGCTCGCATTTTCGAGATAACATTATTTTGAGTGAATCGGTGTGTCGGAGAATGCTGTAACTATATTAATTATCTGGGTTGGAACAATAGACAGCGTGACGTGCAGGCAGCGCCTCCTATGATGTCTCGACGAGGAGTTGCAGTACCTGGCTTGTCTGAGATCAAATTTAATTTGGCTGACGATCAGGATGGATGTATTATGCTAACAAAATTCATGGTGTAACGGAAGTTGTGTCAGAAATTGTCAGCCTAAGAAAATAGACAATGTAAAAGTCATTTGAACAAAATTACAAATATAAAAGTGTAGTTATTGCAGCAGTATGCTTTGTGGAATTATAATTGAAATGTAATATTACAATTACATTGTATGTGTATATAATATACAGGGTGGCCAAATGAAAACGAAACAGAGGCATTTTCAGAAACTGCGTCAAGATTGTACAAAAACGCTCAGAAGAGAATTGTAAGAGCTTTCAAAAGAAATATTACTCAACCCCCCAATGCCATTTAAATATTTTGGGGTGATGCTTATCCTTGCTTGGGGATTAAAGTGGCGGAGTCAAAAATACCAGCAAAGAATATCCCCCTTTAATATAAGATCGACGGGTCTGAGCGTTTTTCTACAATCTTGATGTAGTTCCTGAAAACGGCTCTGTTTCGTTTTCATTTGGTCACCCTGTATATAATAATGTCTTGTAAACTTGCTAATGGAATTACAGATCTACTTAAAATAAAAACATTGCCAAATTTACGATTATAAACAAGCTACAGCTATAGTTGCAAAAATATTGTGTAAAATTACATTTGAACTGAATTAAATTTAATGACGATGAATGAAAAATTCCGGCAATTTCTGAAACAATTACCAGAAAAGATGTAATTTTTTTGTAAAACTACAATTGAGTGTGGCACAATAAATCAATCAATATCCGTCGGTGTAAAATTACAAAAAAAAATACTTTAATGATAATGATATGATTGAAAATTAATTGCATGAGTAAATAGTTTGATTTTGTTAGAGGAGAGAACAGACAATATAGTTTCGCTCAGTTATATTGTCTGTGGCTGAGCGAAGCTATATTGTCTGTGGTCATACTATGTATGTGTAACAAATATGCTCCAACCGCTGTTTAAAGTTACTACAGTAATGATTGAAACTGTATTTGTAAATATTCGTGTATATTTACGATTATCCAATACAAAGTATTGATATTCTAAAACTATAATATAGTACAAGATGTAATAGTTAATATAGTAATAGCAGCTGCCTGTGTAAAATTACACTAACCCTATAGTTGGCTAGGGGAAAATTTTCAATATAATGGGAATTATGTTGTGAAATTTTATGTGAAATTACAATTACATTGTTGATGTATGTAACGATATTCAGCAAAATTAAAGTAATTTTATATTTACCCAAGGGAAATTAAAAAGCTATAGTAAATTTGCAGTTACAAATATAGTATAATTACATTTATGTACAGTAGGTACAATTACAACTACATGATAACCTATGTAAAAATTTTCTGTTAAACATACTTAATGATTTTTAACATTCAAGATGAATAAAGAACTTATTAACAAATTTATCAAACAATTATTAGAAACGATGTAACACTTTTGTGAAACTGTATATATGTCGCAAAATATATATAAATTACAGATAAATTACCTACATTAACTTTATACAGACATGTATATTCACTAAAAATTTTCAGTTTAATGGGAACTATTTTGTGGAATTTTAGTGAAATGTGAATTTACAGTTTACGTTGTAAGTGAAAGTAAAAAGGTCCTATAAATTTATTAAAACATTTTCACATTTACCTAAAATAAATTAAAAACTTTACAAAATTACAACTACAGATACGAAGCAATTTAAATGGGGGCAAAGTTGCATAATCAGGGGACCAACATTATACCTTTAAAAAATCAACAGGCTAACATGACTAGTTTTCGAAATATTTGAAAAAATGGAAATTTTGCAAATTCGTTTTTGTTGCATTTCAAAGTTTTTTGAGGTGATATTGAAAAAAAAGAACACTTTCTCGTGGCAACTTTTTGCTCTCTACTTAATGATATAATCAATTTTTATATCTAACGTTTCGTCTTTTCAGGGCCACCATCAACTTAATTTTTTTAAATACGACCCTGATAATTTTATAACATTTTTGGTAACCCAAAATGGTTTGGTTTGGTAAAAATTTTCAATTTAATGGGAACTATTTTGTGGAATTTTAGTGAAATGTGAATTTACAATTTACGTTGTAAGTGAAAGTAAAAAGGTCCTATAAATTTATTAATACATTTTCACATTTACCTAAAATAAATTAAAAACTTTACAAAATTACAACTACAGATACGAAGTAGTTTAAATGGGGAGAAAATTGCATAATCATAGGTCCAACATTATGCCTTTAAAAAATCTAGGCTAACATGATTATTTTTCGAAATATTTGAAAAAAAAAACTAAATTTTAGAAATCCGTTTTTGTTCCATTTCAGTCTTGTTTAAGGTGATATTGAAAAAAGAAGAACACTTTCCCATGGCAACTTTTTGCCCTCCATCGAATGAAATAATCAATTTTTATATCTAACGTTTCGTCTTTCCAGGACCATCATCAACTTAATTTTTTTAAATACGACCCTTTAAATAACGTGTGATAGTAATAGTTCAATTAACTAGGTGCATTTCACAGGGTCTAACGACACACAGTGTGTACAATAATTCAATAAACATAGAAATCGAAAAAAACTTCGGCCTGGGGCAGTATTGGGGGTCATGAAGGCTTGCAAAAAATGTAATCAAATTTCCAGGCCCGTGTTTAAAAAAATGTAGTTGATGATGGTCCTAGAAAGACGAAACATTACATATGAAAATTGATTATGCTTTCGATAGAAGGCAAAAAGTTGCCATGAGAAAGTATTCTTCCTTTTTCAATATCACCTCAAACAAGGCTGAAATTCAACAAAAACGGATTTCCAAAATTTCGTTTTTTTTTCGAATATTTCGAAAACTAGTTATGTTAGCCTTGATTTTTTAGAGGCATAATGTTGGTCCCCAGACTATGCAACTTTGCCTCCATTTAAGCTACTTCGTATCTCTTACCGTTTCCCATATCCCTGTAGTGAGAAGCGAATTTGTAACAGTCTGTAGGTATACATATTTCACAATCAGATAGTTACATTGAATTTTCAAAAAATTGTATATCTCCTAAATATTTTCAAATTAAAACTATGGCTCGAATGAATTTGAAGACTCATTTCATGAATATTGTGTATTCACAAACGTTATTTAGTGAAATTGTAATTGAATAATTACTGGGCCGTCTTCCCATCTAATTACTCCTAATTTTCTAAATATGCTACAATATAAAAAAGAGAAATCTATTTCAAATTTTTAAATTGGATTACAATAGATAGGTGCATTTCTTTTACGGATACGTAGTCTTTGATAAATTTTTCACATTACTTTTATCTCAAATTTATTTTTCACGTACCAATAGTTCGAACAATGTATGGACTTTTCAAAATGGATATACTTTTTTATAGTGACATTTACTATTAATGTTCCAGCTTATATTGAGACAGTATATAAATTAGTTGGTTCTACCATATAAAGTAGTTTTAATATCATATATTTGAGCTCATAAAGTATTAAATCCATAATCAAATTTAATGGCACAGTTTACATACCACGGCTATCAGTCACCTTATCGCGGTGCTTTATTATGAATTTCAATTTTTCAGTGTCTTTGCACGGACATTAGCATATTAAAACACTTTTAAGTAATTGGAAACGGGACGTGAACCCAAAGATGTTTCTGTATGATAGCAGCAACAGACAAATGAAGAAGGGTCCTCGGCGGAATGAAATTTACAAATGTTATTGCTTGAATCTTAAATTATAAAATGGTAAGGAAAGTAAAATTCAGTGGTAAGTAAAAATGATAGTTTTGCGTAATAAAATGACTACTCATTTACAATCAAAAGATTAATTACCATATTTTTTTAAATGGAAAGGAAAATTAGATAATATATTTCAAAATTAACATTAAAACTAATCTAATTAATCTAATCTAAAATTAATCCTAAATTTTATAGGTTACCATTAACTAGACGTTTGTTACGTCTTATTTTTTTAGATGTAATAATACTAATGTAATACTATTAAGAAATACAGGGTGGTCCAGATTTTAATGGACAAACTTCGGGAAACTATTAAACAACAAAAATTAACATCACTTTGCTCTATGAACATAGGCGCAAAAAGACACCATTTATGAAATAGAGGGCGTTGAAAATAACAAAAATTAAACAATTTTTTTAAATATCTGGAAAACCGCTTCATCAAATTTATCCAAATTTGGTACACACTTTTTTTCAGATATTTCTCCTAGTTCTGTATGCACACAGTCCAAATTCAAAAATCAGTGGCGGAGAAATAAGGATATCATTTCCTTATGTAAAGTAAAATAGCCTCTTCCAACTAATGGAGGACATACCTTTGCACCAACGAATCGGGAGATAGTTTCAAATGGACGGGCCCCAGCACATTCTGGCCAGGTAGTTCGTGAATGGCTGCCAAACTACTACCAAAACAGGTTGGAATGATCCCATAGGTACCTTGGCCACCTAGATCACCTAATCTAAATATTTTAGATTATTTTATTTGGCGTAAACTAAAATATGACGTTTATGCCGTTCCTATAGCAAATAGAAACCAGCTAGTACAAAGACTAAATGAGACCTGCACTAATTTGAAGCAAAATCCAGTTTTAATCAGAGCTACTGTGAATTCTATAAACAAAGGATGCCAAAAATTTATTGAGGTTGAAGGTGGACATTTCGAGCAATTGATTTAATTTATTTGTTTGCATTTAACTTTACTGTGTACCAAATTTGGATAAATTTGTGGAAGCGGTTTTCCAGATATTTAAAAATATTGTTTTATTTTTGTTAATTTCAACGCCCTGTATCTCATAAACGGTGGTTTTCTGCGCCTCTGTTCATAGAGCAAGATAATTTTTGTTGTTTAGTACTTTCCCGAAGTTTGTCTTTTAAAATCTGGACCACCTTGTATATAAAAAATTATTTAGTCAACTGATTGCTAAATTGGTGTACCTACCAAGAGAAAAATAGAAGTTGCTGAAAATATACGTATTAGGTGTAACAGGATGGTCAGGCGAAATTCGTCGTCTTGTCATTTCGTTGTAAAAGCTGTTTTACATTGACAATTTATTCATCAATAAATTGACGAAGTTCTTCATCAATTAATTCACGAATTTATTGATAAACAGTGTGGTTTTACACTGCTACGGACTTTGTCAAGTTTTTTGACGCATGAATCGGTTCTACCAATGAATTAAAGAAGCAAATAAATTTCAAAAATGTCACCTTTCCACTCATAATTGCAGTGATAAAACAGTGGTACCGTTCTGACACATATTATATAAATATTAGTCTTTGTAAGTAACAAATCAGTAAAAACAATGCGAAACTAGCACGACGCCACACAATTATTTACATATTCCAATAACATAACCTCATTACTGATCTGAGGCTGGAAATTCGTTGGGTCGGTACTTCCGAACTTCACGAAGAAATTGACGAAAATTAGAACATGCTCTAATTCGTTAAGAACTTGATGAATAAATTGATGAAGTTATTTGACAGCTGATTTGGTGCATTACACTTGTCCAATTTCTTGATGAAGCGACTTCATGAATTGATTTTGATATTGATAATTGATCAATAAATTGTCAATGTAAAACAGCTATTAGGACTTTAAAAGAATTACAGAGGTACATACAGTGTGTCCCGTTTTTTAAGTTAACAATCTGGGAATGTCAGAGGGCTGTGGACTTTGCACAAGCCATTTTCACACAAGTAGTACCCTAAAGGGAGGTTATATTCTGCTAACCATTTTATTGATGTAATACAAGCCTTCTCTGCTACGATTTTTTAACAGGGTCGTTTTTCCAGAAAGTGATGTTAGGCATTTTTTTATTATCAAAAGGATAATATGCCAGGCTATTCAACACCCATCAAAATACTCATATCCCAAATTTTATCGACAAATAATGTCTATTGAGTGTTTTTTATGGGGTACAAGATTTCGAAAAAAAAACAACTCTAAAAATTATAATAAGCAGTTCAAAGATTGCCATGAAAGTGAAAACAAGTACCAATCGGACAAAGAAAAAATACAGACACTATAAATTTAACACTTAATTGCGGCTACAGTAAAAATAATAATTAATGTAAAAAAATGTAGTGAATTATAAATACTAAGCTGTTAAATACTAAGCTGTTGTGGAGTAATCTCTGCACAAGTTTGTCTTATGCAATTCATCCAAATTCCTTGGTCTGTTTTTATAAGCTTTTTACTATATAAAACCCCAAAAGTAAAAGTTGGTTCCTCATATTCTTCTACGAATAATACGCACATACAGGATGAGTTGGTAAATAAAAAATAAACTATTGTATTTATGTCGGATACAAATTTCGAACTGCATTTACAGCTTCAACTTGTTCCTAGTATTAATCAAGGAATATATATTCCTTGTATATACAAGGTAGCTCCAAAAGTAAACTCCATTGGATGTAAATCCGGACTACGAGATGGCAATAATGAGGCGGAGCACCTGGCAAATATTTAGTGATAAATCTTCCAGTAACTGGAAATTGTTACGAAGCTCAAATAATGTTCTGCCTATAAAATATGACAAAATACACATCTTTGAGTTTCGCATCACGATAAACTCCCGTAGATCGAATTTGGCCCAAATATGTACTGTGCCAAAAAATATTGAGAAAAAAACGATTTTTTTTTTCATCTTTGACTGCTGATATTTATTATTATTATCTTTTGATCTAAGGTAAGTTGGGTTAGATCGACCCGTTTTGACAAAACACTATGTATATTAATATCAGTACAATATGATATACCAGTTTCTTAACTTACATTCTGCGAGAATTTTGAAGAGATATTAATTTTTTATCAAGATAATCCCAAAACGTAATAATAATTGTAGCAAGTTTAAACACAATTCTGAAGAAGCATTTTCTGATTGTAAATTTTTTTGTTGAAATATATAGTATTTAAGACAAAAAAACATACGGTACGATTCCTCTACATGTAAATATTATTAAAAAAATACATTTACCATCTACTTAATTAGAATTTGATTGATCTGAATAAAAAATTCACGATGTATGTACATACGAAATAAGTAGGTACGTTGCTACAAACAATAAAACCTAAAACAAGGTTTTTTACTTTGATTTATTAATGGTACACGTACGTCATTTCATGTCGAACGTCACGAGTTAATTTACATATTTATATACGGATGTTCTGAATTATCCATAAAAACTGAGCTCGTTGATGGAACATATTTATTATCATTTAGAGCTATAGTCCTAATTCGATTTATATAATATACAGGGTGATTTACAACTTATCCAAAAATATTTGGGAATAGATGCGGCATGAGAAATGGAGTCACTATTGTAAAAAAAATTTTTGTAAAATTCTTATAGTTTCTGAGAAAAAAATTATTGAAGTTATAGCACATTAAACCACTACATATCTGGACAACTGTAGTCTCTAGCGTCATTCGCAATACGCGTGGAGAGCCATGTGACTCCTAATACTGAAATCCGTCGTTGCGGTAGTTTTTACCTGTTATCTTTGGTATTTACATCAGTTTTTTAGTAGTTAGTGTCATGGCTTGCGTGTATAGCAACTCAGAGTTGATGGATATCGTTTTAATTTATGGTGAAGCAAGACTATATTTGTATTATGGTGAAGTATTTCTGTTATGGTGAAGCAAGACATCATTTGTGTTAGTTCGTAGAAAGTGAGTAAGACGGACCCAAATGTGTTTACACGTGAGTGGATAAAATTTTGAACAATTGCTGTTGCAGCATCGGGTATGTCAAATGATTTTATTATTTAAAAACAAATTAATTTTATTAATAATTAATAAAGGCAAAAGCATTTGAATTTGCCGATATAAAATAGGTGCGATAAAATTCTATTTACATATTTCTTTCCTTGCGAAAGTTTTTGTGCGAGGTCAGGTTTTACAGTGGACCAGTTTCCAGTGCCGTGCAGAAGTGTATTTTTAAATCAATTTCGAACTGACCTTTTTGATTTTTTCTTTACAAAATTGTGTTTGTAAGGGTCCCCTGTAGATCCAGAATTTTTTTTTTTGGATAAGTTCTAAATCACACTGTATATAACTACTTTTAAAAAGCAAATAATTTAATAAATGTGTAATATGTCAATTGACAATTTTTAATGTAAATGTAAGTTTGCCGATCAGTATTCTTACGATTTTGTTTATCAATAAATGTATAATGTATATAAAGTTATATGTCCAGCAAGAGCTCTCAATAAAAATAATAAGTATATATATAATCCCAGTTCCAGTTTCGTACGTTAAAAACATGTTAAATATAATATTTTTCGCAAAATATAAAAATATCGTATTTTTTCTTAAGAGTGATGAAATTGATGAAATTGAACGAGTTCATGAACGAAAAAAGGTATTTATCACGGGTTGAAAACGTTTTTCTTACACACAGGGGGAAATCTAACAATAAGAAAGTTTTGCTAAGATAATTTGTTTTATAATAACAATAATTTTCCATATTACTGTGCAATCACGATTTTATTATCATAAGTCGATGCTTTACTAGAACAAGGAGACAGATTCTTATCGTGAATAAGTAATTTTTTTGTAGCATTTCTGCCACTGAAGTGCCTATAGTATTTATAAGTATAACTTTGATCACGAGACTGTTCAATTATAAGTACATTGTTTTTCACTTAACTTTTCAAATATGAAAAGAAAGTTTAGCAACGTTAAAAATTGAAGCTAAGTGCACATAGTTATCGCAAAAAATCATTTACAAGTGTCGTAAAATTGGTCATCCTAGGAAAATAAACCACCGTAATATAAAAATGGGATTGCAGCAATAAATGAAATGTCAACAAAAAAACTTTTTTGACACTAATAAAGTCATTTAACAAAATATTTATTTCTGTAGCCTATTTAATGCAGATATTTTATTAGAGTTAATCCATTTCTACTTATGGCCAAAATATATTTCTCTCAGTGTATTGTAATTTTATGTTCAGTTTAGTTCAAAATAAACTTAAATACCGCAAACTACTAATTATTTGTTTAGTTGATAAAACCTGGCGCATTCGCCATTTCAAGGAATTATATTATATTCTCAAATATTTTTAAATAAAGCGGTGGACTGACTTGTTTAAAGATTGAAATGCTTATTGATAGTTTATGATAAGATAAAATTCGGTGGAGTATATTGTACTGAATAAAATCACGGTGTGGAAAATTCATTTTTAAATTATACACGGAAATAAGAACCAGTGTTCGCATCTGTGTGTAGTAGAATAAAATAATGTTATTTTATAAATAAGTTTTTTATTGTTTTTATTTCTATGAATATACATATTACATTATATTTTTAATGCGTGTATGTTTTGCTTTCTGAATACAGTTAAACCTGTAATCAATTTTAATTGACTATTCCTATACAATGTACATTGTCAAAATGGAAAATAAACTATTATTATTATATATTATTCGATATTAAATTACTGTTATTATTTATAGCTTTATAGCGCGTATTACTATCGTTAAGGCTTTATAGTTCGGTAAAAGGTTTTCTTTGAAGCCGCAAAATGGCATGCGTGAAATGAAATCACAGACTTCATATTCTGTTTTTGTTAAAACAACTTTAAAATCGGGTATTCCTTTACAGTTAATTTTATACAAGTGATGTCTGAAATATCAAATAATTTATTTCTTCAAATATGGTTTTTCACGCCCCTTATTCTGTACTGTACTTTAAATGCATGCACATATGAATTTGTACATATCGTACATTTACCTATACTGGATCAAAAAAATTGACTACTTTTTGTTTTTTAGGATGTCGAAAAAAATGATGTTAAAATATAAGTTTTAATATTAAAATTAAGAGGTTCCTCATCGCGATTTTCTATTTCCTATTTAAATAACATGGTATTTTTTTTTTAAATTTCGAATTTTGTAACTCCTCAACTGATACTGTTAAGATCAAAGTATATTTTTGTAGGGAATTGAGTGCACTTATAAAAAGGTATCTTAATCATTTTATGATAAATCTACTCTTTCAAAAGTTATTTGAAGTCAAAATTGAATTTACAATAAATTTTATTACTTTTTCCGCGAAACTATCAAACTTATCGCAAAATGTCATAGGATAGGTAGATCGTTTAATTTCCCTCAAATTATCTCTCCAAAAGTTTTCGAAATTCTTCAGAATAATCTCAATGTTTTAAACAAATTCTTATTAAAATTATATTATAAAGATGCTTTCTAATTTCAGTCCGATTATATTCTACTGACAAATGAGGATTAATAAATAATTAAAGATTCTTCAAGAATTTCGAAAACTTTTCGGAAAATGTAGAAATATCTTGAAATTTACTGTAAATTAAACTTTGATCTTAAATAACTTTTGAATGAGTAGATTTGTCATAAAATGATAAGAAACCTTTTTTATAGAGCTTTCAATTCCCTTAAAAAATAAGTTTTGCTCTTATCAGTATACCGTTGCCGAGTGATAAAATTCCAAATAAAGAATTCCGATGTCATTTAAATAGAAAATATGTAGAAAATCACTGAGATGTACCTCTTAATATTAATATTAACCTCAAATTTTAACAGGATAATTTTTTCGACATCCTCAACAATATTTTCGATGACACTTTTGAAAAAAAAAAATGGCGATTTTGTTTATACAATCTAGTAGATAGGCTTAGACTTAATAGAGAGAGATACCATTGTCACTAATTTAAAGCTTTCATTAAATAAAGTTTATGAAACTTTACATTTATTTTGATTTCCTGAAATGTGCTTTATACAGTTCTATCTCAAATTAAAGATAAAGATGCCGCATTGCTGATATTCATCCCAGCTAGAACACGAACGTTAAAATAACGTTTATTGCTACTTTATCCTTCAGTTGAATAACTATTTGAATGTCCCACAAATCAACATTATTTTAACTACAATTTTAACGCTATTTTACGGTTTTTCAGCACTACAGCAACGCCCTTCTGAAGTTTCTACCTAGTTTTCACAACTTGGAGTTACTTAAAATCCCATGCACATGCATTTTATTAAATAGTTTAGTTTAATGCTTACTCCATTGACTTTATTTTAACTACGATAAAGTTATTGCGTTAAATTTTGCAATGAATCTTTATACGGTTTTATTGTAACGTTTATGTAATCTTCTTGGTAAGTTATATTACGTTCTTTGACGTTTGATTCGTCTGATTTAAACGTTACATTTTCAATCTTCAACATTATAGCAACGAAAATTGCGTTGTCTTAAACCGTCATGTTCTCCCTGGGATACTTCCCTGAAATAACATTATTTTAGCGAAGTAAAAGGTGTCCCAAAAGTAAAGCAGAATTTGAATTGTGAGCCATTTTCATTCCGAAGAGTTGGCAGTATTTTGCAGGGTAACATGTTGTAGTAAACCCATTGCGACTAGACAAAATGAAACGTTGTACAACGGATGAGCGAGTGAAGATTGTAAAAATTCATTACAAGTACGTACACGAGAGTGTGTAGCTGAGACTGTGCGCAAATTACGTGGAATTACGTGTTTACTGTAACATGTGACCGTACAATGCCGCCAATTCTTCGGAAAAAACTTCTTTCATGATGAAATATTAACTAAATGAAACTTTCTATATGCATTTTTGTTTATTTGTTCTTGTGAAAACAATTTGTATCTTGTAGTAGCAACCACAAGAATATTGAGAGAACGTAGCTTCCATTTCAAATAATTTTTTCATAAGAATGTTGAAATTCTTAATTTAATCAAATTTCACGAAATGAAAAATAGAATTCTGTGAAAACATAGCATTTGGCAGACTTTTTTCCTCAAAATTCTCCAAGAAAATTGTTCTACTTCTTTGATAAAGTTTCTGAGGAAATTGAATTCGAATTGTTTAATTTTTTTCTTAGAAAATCAGTCAACTTTTTTTACCGAATTTCCATCCTTCTGTTCATGTTGGAAATATAAATCCTATTTTGCGCACAGCCATTTGAATTTTTTTATTATAGCGTGACCCATTAAACATCTCATTAAGTATGGATTATTCATCGCTGTTGAGGTTATGTCCATAAAATAATACCTACAACCATGCAAAAAAACATCAAATCTAATTTTCTTTAAACGGAGCGCCTTGTCATATTTTATTTATAGGACGATGGTACATGTCGGTATCATTATGTAAAGCTCGTCTGAGCTTGACGGTTTTATGTAAAAATGCAGTTTATCACTTGTAAACAAGAATTCCCAACACGATATGTACGTTTTTATATTCAACTATATTCATATGGATTTATCTCGGAAAATGTAAAATATTAATAAACCTTACATGTCGCCTTTTATGCAGTCAAAATATTTGCGACGGACGCTAGATCTAGATAAATTCGTTATTCCTGGAAACTTTTATGAATATTTCGAAAAATTGGCATATTCCGAATATACAGGGTGAGTCAACGCTGTGGCAAAGTTATGTTTTTCGAGGGTAAAAATTTTGTTTTTTTTTTCAAATGGAACACCCTGTATTTTTTTACTGAATGCGAAAGACCTTAATAATATTAGTAATATTTCTTTTGAAAACTCTTACAATTCTCTTTACAACAGATTTTAAATTTTATAATTCTGCCGAATACTGAGAAAAATTTATATTTTAAAATTTAAATTATGTTTAGTTGCTTACTTACTACTTAGTAGATTAAATGTTCAAACTAATGACCGCCTGCTTCCAAACAAGAATAAAGATTTTGTTCGAAATGTTCGCGCACATTCCGAAGCATTTCCGGAGTGATTCGACGGCATTCGTCGACGATTCTTTGACGCAAATCTTCAAGCGACGCTGGCTGTGTTTTATAGATTTTACTTTTTAGGTATCCCCACAAAAAGAAATCAAGGGGCGATAAATCCGGTGATCGTGGAGGCCACTCAATGCTGCCTCTTTTCCCAATTCAATTTCGTAGAAAACGTCGGTCCAAATACTGACGGACAATTAACGCATAATGCGGAGGAGCACCGTCCTGTTGAAAAATCAAATGATCTTCATCATACTCTGGAACATTTTCAATGATATCAGTCAAGGCAGGGTCAATAGCGTCTTCCAGTAATTGCAAATACATTTGGCCAGTCAAATTACCAGGTAGAAAAAAGGACCCACCAGCCGGTCACCGAAAATTCCAGCCCATACATTTAATTTTTCCTGTTGCTGTGTATGCACCTCGTGAAAAACTCTTGGGTTTGAATCAGACCAATAGCGGTAATTGTGACGATTTACCGTCCCGTTCAAGAAAAAACTGCATTCATCAGAAAAACAGTTGTTGAAAAGGAACTGTGGATCGTTCCCTGCTCGCTCACTCATTATTTCGCAAAATTGTATGGATGGAATTTATTCTTCTTCAAAATGGTTTGTATGCTAGTTCGATTGATCCCAGACACATATGCCAGCTGCCTCGTACTTAATGTAGGATCAAGATGAACTTGTCCCAAATCTGCAACTTCGTTAGCTTCATTAACTATAGGTTTTTCAATTTCCCGTTCCCTGTCTCTTGAAATTTTTTTACCAACTCTAGAACATACTTCCTCCTGACATGTCGATCTTGATGTTGTTCATTAAATAGCTGAGCTATTCTATTCGCACATTTCATAAAGTAATCCGAAATGATATCTACCCTTTCCACAATGGAATAAACCATAGTGTTTAATCTTCAAAAATACAATTAAATAAACTACCAACCAACGCATCCAAATAATACTAGAAAATAATTTGGAATCCACTAATTTTACGTTCATTGTGTGTGTATAGCATTCATTTCTGTTTTTTACAATTATTTTTTTACGATAGTGATAACAAATCGCCAAAAACCAATGCAACGCAAGAAATACTAAATTTATACAATTGGCGTACTTAACTCGAATAGCTGACATTTTTACCGTTACTAATTGTTTGTACATAAGTTTCAGCTTTAAAATCAAAATTCTTAATAATTAATTTAAAGCCTGTTGTGGAAAGAATTGTAAGAGTTTTCAAAATAAATATTACTCAATTCCCAATGCCATTTAAATATTTTGGGGTGATGCTTACCCTTGCTTGGGGTGAAAGTGGCGGAGTAAAAATACCAGCAAAGAATGCCACCCTTTAATCTAAAATCGACGAGTCTGAGCGTTTTTCTACAATCTTAACGCAGTTCCTGAAAATGGCTCTGTTTCGTTTTCATTTGGCCACCATGTATATTGTAATAGAATGAGTTGGGGCAAGGATTTTAAAATATCAAAGAGAAAGCCAAATTTAGGAAAACAAAATTTGTAAAATTGATTTAAAAATAAATTATAAGTTTGAGTAAGTTGTTGACCGATAGGAGTACAGAAGATGGTTGAAATTGAGCAAGAAAAGATAAAATAAAAGGAAGTTTGCATATGACCAATTAAAAAATTTTCATAAAAATGAATTTCAAACAAAATTTAAGTAAATACATATAGTGTAATAAAGTATATTCAAAATTGAAAAATGTGATTGGTAAAAAGAAGTTGGATTACTAGAATTAAGAAAGGTGATTTTATAATAAAATTAGTGGAACATAAAAAGAAAAAGGGTTGGGTAACTAGGAGAAAAAAATAATAAATTGGTGGATGACGGCTAGAATTCTGAAAAGTAAAATATTTAATAAAAAAAAGGAAGATAATTTTATTGCCAATAAGAAACAAAATTATCCAGTAAAGGAAAAACCATTTATAAGGAAAAAATATAAGAAAACAGTTTCAAGATCCATATTAATTGAAGATTACGGACGATACAAACCTAAGTAAGTCCAATAACGAAACAAAGTTAAGTGAATTACCCAGATTCGACTCGATATAAAGCTAACCCAAATCAGAGGCAGGGATCGGTAACAGAGAAATATAGAAAATAATACAAAGCAATAGGGAATAGTGTGACAGATGTCAAGTAAGGAACAGTAATTGTGCTAGAAGGTACCTAAAAGAACTAGAGGAGATCAAAGACCAAAGAAAAGAAATTAGTATATCGGGCAGTGTAAAGAGGTATAAACAATTAATCTTATACAGACTTGTGTAAAATTTAATACTGAACATCCATATTTTGGAGTTTATTGTATAATTTTAAGTTATAGGATAGGAATTGGCGTAGGGTAGGTTAAGGATACTTCTATTAGAGGATTAACAAATTTTGGTGTTGGAATAATAGAAAATAAATGAAGTGTTAACTAATCACATAAATTTTTTATTTAATTTAAAATATAGTGGACCACAGTAATTAAATTAATTAGAAATTCTTTTTACGAGAAATAGAATAACTGTGGTTAATCAAAATTTAAATAAATTTTTTTTTCTTTCTCAAGTCTATCTAAATTCATTGGTCAATATAATATTTTAAAATCAAAATACAAATCTTCTCATAACCTCACACTGAGTAAGATTGCTCATGTTAAGCTTTGCTTTTATCTTAATTTAAAATTTAAACTAAATTACAATTATATGCTCATGTGAGATGGCGCCCAAACAAAAGAAATTGGATACAAAGAAGAAGAAGCGAAGCAGTATAAGCAAATAAAGGTAAGAAAATTATCATCTCCCAAGAATTTATTACAATATATCAGTTCCTCATATTTTACGATATTTTTAGCATTTTCTTTATTTGGTATAACGTCGAAAATGTCATTTTTTATATTAAAATATTAATTTCTTGGAAACGGCTGAGTTTTGACACATAGTACTTACGAAAAAGTTGCATAATTCCAAGTAAAATATAAATGTCCACTCATATATAGGGTGTTCCGTTTAAAAAAATACAACTGGTCAGCTCTCCGAAAACGAATCACCCTGTATAAGTAAAATTATTTTTAAAATGCGCATTTCTTGCCCCCCACACGAACCTATTGTGAAATATTTTACCTCGACTATATTCTAGCGATAAATCAACTTTACCACAGCATTGACTCACCCTGTACAGTGGCTAACAGTGGCTATAAAAAAAATATTTGATAATAGACTCGTAATTAGTAACTTCAAAAATTGTAATAAGTTTGAAGGTATTACGCAATATTTTTAACAAAGTTTCCCACTGAGAACACGAAATTTAAAATAATAACGTTTCGTACAAACACAGTTCAATACTGCCAATAGTGCATATCCTTAATTTTTGATTTTATGGCAGTATTTCATGCTAAATGAAATACAGTCAAGTGAGTAAGTTTTAAAATATGCCATATTTTACAGATACGGCCCTCTTAGAGTTAATTAATTACTTGACTAATTATACAACATTGTTTTATTTCCTTGTTCTCCAAAATTATATAATTCATAGACCAGGGCGGATCTGATTACCTTCAGTACAACTCACATAATAAAAGTGTAGATCCCTAGATCTGGGAGAGAATATAATTTTTGAAAAAAACTAAATTGCAAATTGATAAATTTAATCTAATTGCGTAAAAAACAGTGTTAACTTTAAAAATTTACTGTGGCCGTCCTAATCAACCGATTTCAATTTCTCAATTTTGAAAATGTTCCGGACCTCGGCCAGATCTAGGAATCTACACTTTTGTTATGTGCGCTATTTTTAACTACTATTCTAAAGCTATTTTAAGGTTTTTGATCCTACACCATGTATCTCTATAAGGTCCAGACAAGTTTCTATCATTTTGGCAGCGAATCGAAGTGATACATATTGAATTATACCAAAATAAATAAAATTGCAACAAAATTAAACCATGAAAAGTTTAAATTTAAGCAGGATTCTATCATGTTTCGAAGGCTTCCGAAGTGCAATGGAGGTTAGCCACCGCTGTTCTGTTGCAATGCCGCAATTGAAAGCAGATACGCTGACTGTCTTCACACATAATGCGGGAATGGATATAGGTCGTTTGGTTATTTTTTTCAGTTTAGTTTTCGACTTTATCGGTTTACGAGAAGTCTTCGTAAAGTAACGTGTGGTGTGAGTGTATAATCTTGTAAATTTATTTATTTAAGTGCTTTGTACCGTAAGAAAGTAATTTTATATTTTTTATTTTCAAGTTTTTGTATGATATTATGAAGAAGCATTAATACGAATCAAGAAACACCCACACTACAAAAGTAATGCACCAAAGAGCAGTAGGCTCACGGCGCGGCGCGGCGGCGCGTAGTGTGGAAATTTACTTTTTAATGATCTCTTCTGTAAATGTGACATTTGACAACAATGCATAGCCCAGTTGCCAATTTCGACTAAAGTGCATTGTTGGTTGAAGTCACAGTAACTTGTTCAGCGGCGGGGTATGAAAATTGCTAAAAAAGGTTAAAAATAACCTTTAACGACTGAATTTGAAAAAATGAGATGTTGACTCATTTTTCTGGTCAAAAGTAGCCTCTGTATAAATACGACCCCCAATCAAAGTTACACCCTGTATATGCACTTCCATTTAAAAAACATCTAAATATTTGGCTCGAATTCTTAGTAACCTTGTGGAATATTTGAAACAGAACTAAATTGTGAAAATAAAAAAGAATTCAACCTATCCCACCATATACATACACGAAGAAAGGATCAATACTAGCTAAATACAATTTATTTTTAGGTTAATTTTATTAGTTCTGATTCAGTGAAGCGGAAAGCCAATTTCTATAATAACAGCGTAAGTAAATCATTTACCTGTTTGACTTTCAATACTGTTAACATTATCGTTAATATACCAAAGCTCTTTTAATCCAGATTTTTTGCCTCATAGGCGGGACGGTAAAAAAAAATGAAATATGCCACGGGGATTGGGGAATTATAAATGTATTCATTTACGGTTATAAAAAGCTATAAAAGTCGTGCAAACATTAATTTTGGCTATATATCACCACATTTTAACAAAAAAAAAAGAAAATATAGGATGTATGATCGATCCATAAAAGTACCACATGGAAAAAAGGATGCTTGGAATCTAGCACAAAACATGCACATTCAATCGACATAGACAAATAGCACAATTGCTATTATTGTAATAAAAGTAATTAGTAAGGTTGATTAGTACATTAATAAAAAAATGTTAATTAGTATTTTACCCAGAAAAAAAGATTACATTAATGTGATGTTACAATTATTCAAAATTTTGTCACATTTGGGCTCGTCTGATCCAGTTTTGACGAATCTAGACAAATGTTCCTTCGTTTTGCTGCATCATTATTTTCCAATTCAGTAGGATACAAAAGGTGCACCATCATGTACGAGCCACATTCGTTGTGATGGAACAGTTGTTCCAGACTACATGTACTACATGTTCCAGAAGTCCACATCATTATAAATAAGAATACTTTTTAATTTTTTGTTTTGTACATCTTAATTTGTTTGTTATATACTTTATGTGTTCCATCTTTAGAAGTGTATCTAGTATTATATTTTACTTTTTTACAGATTTTATTCAGAAAATTAGGGCAATTATTTACACAAATACCAAGTTTCAACTAAATCAATTGTGTGAAGCGTACTAACGACCTATTTCATTTTAAAGAAACAGATCCCTTTCTGGAATATATATTGTTATAGATATGTTTTTTTTGGTTTTTGAAATATTGAATTTAATTTTAGTTTTTAATTTTAATTTATGTGTTTAATGTATTGAGTGTTGTGTTTTTTGCTTTTGTTTTATTTCTGTAATTATTATTTAGATTTTACTGTGCATTGTTAAATACAACTTTCTTTTCTTTCTTACCTCGTATATCTAATTTTTTTTTTTTTTATTTTATATTATATCCTTGCTAGCTGCCACTTAGATTTTGCTTTAAGTCTTATCTCAGGAGTCGGTTCACTTTCTATACTTCAGGACTTGTAGCATACAGAACAAGAAAAAATAGAATTTTTAAGAATTTACAATATTTATATTTTTCTTTTAAAAATTTATCAGTTATTGTGATTATATCATAACAAAAACAAACAGAAGAAAATTTTTAAATTGATGGGCTTTTCCTTCAGAAATGTTTTTATACAATTTAATTTCTAATTGAACAAAAATAAAGAATATTTTATTTGCTATTACTTTTCCTTATCCTATTACAACTTTTACAATATAAGAGCTTGGTAGTTTTTTATTTCTTTTCAAAAAAATTTTTTTTTTTTTGACTTACTTATGAATACTACTTTCAACACTCGCTCGTATATTGTATTGCATAACTTAAATATCTACTCTTAATAGTATAAAATTGACATTTAATTACAAATGGCCGTCAATGTTCTAGATTATTTGAGCTCATTCAAATTAGGATGGTTTTAAAAACTGGTTGTGGGATTTATTTATCTTTAGCTTTATCCAGGTAAGTCCTGTTATTTAGTTTGACCTTTTTTTTCTTTTATAAGGTAAACTATATCACAATTTAATTGTTTAAGCTATAGCAGTGAATTTTTATTTATTTTGTGCACTTTTTTTTTTTTTTTAAAGGTACCTGTTGTTCGTTGGGTTCTGCTTTCCTTGCTGGAACGATGGTTTTTTTATACCAATTATGGGCCACTGGAATACTCTCGATACTGCCTTTTAATGGGTTACAAAAATTTTCTTGCCTGGTGAATTTCTTTGTAGATTTTGAAGATAAACGATTTTTAAGATCACTGGTAAGTTTTATTTTACTTTCTGCCTGTTATATCTTGAATATTATATGATTTTTCTGAGCTACTTCTAATATCTGGCTTCTTCCCAATTAAAACCAAGCCGTAACTAACAATAAACAATTGTTTTTTTCACCTTCTGGAAGTTTCTAGTGTTTCCTTTTTCATTAAGGTCCCTTCACATAGTTTCCAGTCTTTGGGCATACCTTTTTCACTACACTTTCACCTCACTACTTACATCTAATACATTTGTGACAATGTCTTTTTATTTCTAACATATAAATTTAGTACTTTTTGTGAAATATTCTTTATTTATGTTCTTTCTTTTGTAGGTCATATTCTGGTTCTTGTAAAGCCAACTTTAGTTTTGACATGTGCTAAATTTTATAATTTAATTTGACATTTGATATTAAAATTTCATCATTGTATTCAGTTGATTGAAAATATCTTCTCTACATCTAATCGTCTACCTAATTTATGCATATCATATTCATCTATGGATATTTGTCTTTCTTTTGATATATGTCACACTGGGTTTAAATTCTGTTTTCTTATTATACTGGGTCTGGCAATTATCGATGTCATTTTTTTTTTTTCAAATTATTTTTGCACTTATGAGTTAAATTTAAAATTATCTCCTTTATACTATATGATATTCTTATTTGATACTTATTTTATATTCAGAGTCTTTGTATTAACAATTTTATGCTATTTTATTGTCTGCTATATTTTAATTAATTTTATTTTTGATCTAAAGTTCGGTCAGGTAATATTTCCATTGTGATAAATTTTTGGTGTATTTCCAATTTGTTACAACATTTTTCAAATTAATCTAAGTATCAGATTTATAAACAAAGGCAACGTCATCATCAAAACTAATTATTTGAGAACTTGAGGGTACTAAATCACTCCATCGATATAAAAAGTGAAACGTACTGGGTCTAAGACTGTTCCTTGTGGTACTTCATATTCGTCACATTTGGAATTACTAATCAGATCTTTAATTTTAACATACTGCTTTCTATTGGATAAAAAAGTTTTAAACAAATCAAATGCTACATTTTTTATCCCAATATCACTTAGGATTTTTAAAAGAAGGTCGGTAACTATTTTTTTCAAGATTTTTTAAAACGTGATTATTAGTGGAATGGGTCGATAATTTGATGCTCCCACATCATTCCCAGCTTTATACAGTGCGTCCCATACGTATCGTAAAAAATTCGTATTCTATTTTGTGTTGCGTTTTCACAAAGACGCTTACACACGTCAATTAGTATGTATATATGAATTGTAGTTTTGTCACGTTGCTTAAACCTTTTTTGAGCTTTGTTTCATAAACCTATGACGTCATCGGCTTTTTTTAAATAGACTGCCAAATTTTTTAAAAGGATAGTCCTTTTGAAGGGAAATGCGTCGATATAGATTATATAGGCCTACTTTACTTTGACAGGTGCGAAAAAAACAGACAATATATATTACTTAATTTATTGTAAAGAATGCGAAAACAAAAACAATAACTTAAGGATTTTAAATTAAATAATTTTATGTGACTTAAAGAAGATGTCCAAAGTGACCTCTGTTAACAGTTAGGCAATGGGCGAGTCGATGTTCGAATTCATCCGTGGTATTTTGAATTGCCTCTGGTGGTATCTTGACTAATTTCTTCTCTTATGCGCAATTTTAAGCCCTCGATGGTGTTCGGTCTATCAATGTAAACTCTGTTTCTTAAATAGCTCCAAATAATCTAGGGGTGTTAAATCGGTTGAACGTGGTGGCCAGTCAATGGATCCTCTTCGACATATTCAACTATTTGGAAAAAATTCATGTAAGTAGTTCCTTACAGCAATCTCGAAATGAGGAGGGGACCCATACTGTTGAAACCAAATACTATCTGCTGAGACATCATTATCTATATGATTTTTCGCACCTGTCAAAGTAAAGTAGTGTAAACCCTATATCGACACATTTCCCTTCAAAAGGGCTATCCTTTTATGCTTAAAAAATTAGGTAGTGCTATTTAAAAAAAAGTCGATGACGTCATAGGTTTATGAAACATAGCGGAAAAAAGGTTTAAGCAACGTGACAAAACGACAGTTCCTATACAGCGTGTCCCACTAGTGCGGGAAAGTCCAATATCTATGTTAAAATGAGGAACATATGGATTTTTCTTTTTGTGTTGCCACATTTATCGGAATGTACAAATTAAAAATATATTCAACTATACAGGGTGTTCCACTTTTCCTGGACAAACACTAACTGGTTTTTTAAATGGAAACACACAATTTTTATATTTTTTTTCGGATTCTACATAAAAAATATAGGGTACTTTGTGTAGAATAGTTCTATTAAAATATTCACAGTTTTTGAGATATCTCGCTTGAAAAGTTTTTCTAGTCGATATTGGTTGCTTACATTTTCTGATACTGACAGGTTATACTAATATCTACTAAGACCATTTTTTATCAGATGTGCTCCAAAAACTGACCTGCGTTATACAGGGTGACCAAAATATCATGTCAAAATTGCCAATTGAAAAATTGAAAAACCTCGATTTTTTTAAATGCGACGCCCTGTATATTTTCATACCATGAGATGCAGAATTAAATTCTCTACAACTTTGCTATACCTGCTCCTATACCAAAATTCATTAGTTTTTCATGAAATCTCATTTCTATGAAAAAATGCGAAGTTTACAAATAGCTTATATGTAAAATAACGTAGTAGGCTCCTGTCAAAGGATAATCTGGAAAATTTTCGATTCACATAAGGTTTAATAGAAAAGCGACAGTAATAATTGTGAAATGAATTACTCTAAAGAAGAATTAGTAAATAAATAATAGAATAATTAGTAAAACTCATGGTAACTGTTTATTGGCAAGTCGTATTTACCAAGCTAATAATCCAGATTTACAAAGATATCCTCGTACAAAGTGTTTTGTAAAACTGAAGGAGAGGTTTGAAAGAACGGCAAATGCAAATTATGAGAAGACAACAAGAACACACGCATGTGGTAATCAGGATAGTCAAATTGACATTTTGGAATGTGCAGTCCAAAATCCATCTACAAGTGTCAGAGAAATTAGTGATGAAATTAGTATTTCCAAAAGTGTGGTTAATAGAACGTTAAAGAAAAACAACTTCCACCCCTATCATTCTGAGCATCACCAATTCTTAACACAGCAAGATTTTCAGAAGCGAGTACAGTTTTGTGAGTGGGCAACTATAAAGCTACAACAAGATGAAATTTTTTTTCAAAGGTGTTATTTACTGACGAGTCATCCTTTGCCAATACTGGTCGAGAGAGTCGACATAATTATCACCATTACGCCGATCATAATCCCAGATTAATAAGACAAGACGATCATCAACACCGCTTTAAAGTCAACGTTTGGGCGGGAATATGCGGAGAATATGTCATTGGACCACATTTTCTTGAAGGAAACTTAACTGGTAATGGGTATTTGCAATTTTTACAAAACGACTTGCTCCAATTGCAGGGACATATTCCTCCGGATGACTTAAACAGTCAGTGGTTCCAACATGATGGTGCCCCTGCACATTCCACACTGGCGGTAAGTTTTCTCATTATGTAAGTTATGTAAATTCATAGAAAAACTGTTTCAGGTTAGAGAATACTTAAATGATTTGTATCCAGATAAGTGGATAGGTAGCCAATTCCATGGCCTCCCCGATCCCCAGACCTGTCTTGTCTTGATTTTTTTTATGGGGCTATATAAAAGACAGGGTGTATGAAACTCCTCCGACAGATGTAGAAGATTTACGGGCAAAGATAAGAAATGCTTTTTTGACCCTAACTCCGGAAATGCTGCGAAATGTGTCAAGCAATTTTCGTCGTAGAATTGCTCAATGTCTATAGAAAAATGGCAGACATTTTGAGCGGTTACCTGTTAATTACTAATTTAACTAGGTCTTTATTACTTTTGTTAGAAATGCACGATGTTAATTTACTGTTTTGGAGACTGCATGCGTGTGTTCTTGTTGTCTTCTCATAATTTGTATTTGTTGTTCTTTCAAACCTCTCCTTCAGTTTTACAAAACACTTTGTACGAGGATATCTTTGTAAATCTGGATTATTAGTTTGGTAAATACGACTTGCCAATAAACAGTTACCATGAGTTTTACTAATTATTCTATTATTTATTTACTAATTCTTCTTTAGAGTAATTCATTTCACAATTATTACTGTCGCTTTTCTATTAAACCTTATGTGAATCGAAAATTTTCCAGATTATCCTTTGACAGGAGCCTACTACGTTATTTTACATATAAGCTATTTGTAAACTTCGCATTTTTTCATAGAAATGAGATTTCATGAAAAACTAATGAATTTTGGTATAGGAGCAGGTATAGCAAAGTTGTAGAGAATTTAATTCTGCATCTCATGGTATGAAAATATACAGGGCGTTGCATTTAAAAAAATCGAGATTTTTCAATTTTTCAATTGGCAATTTTGACATGATATTTTGGTCACCCTGTATAACGCAGGCCAGTTTTTGGAGCATGATTCGGAAGAGTCATCCTTACTAAACATCTGATAAAAAAATGGGCTTAGTAGCTATTAGTATAACCTGTCAGTATCAGAAAATGTAAGCAGCCAATATCGACTAGAAAAACTTTTCAAGCGAAATATCTCAAAAACAGTGAATATTTGAATAGAACTATTCTACACAAAGTACCCTTTATTTTTTATGTAGAATCCGAAAAAAAATATAAAAAATGTGTGTTTCCATTTAGAAAACCAAAGATGGTGTCTGTCCAGGAAAAGTGGAACACCATGTATAGAATATATTTTTAATTTGTACATTCCGAGAAATGTGGCAACACAGTAAAAAGAAAAATCCATATATTCCTCATTTTAACATAGATATTGGACTTTCCCGCACTAGTGGGACACGCTGTATACTAATTGACCTCTTTTAACGTTTTTGTGAAAACGCAACACAAAATAAAATACGAAATTTTTGCGTTACTTTTGGGTGTTATAATAGATATCTTGAAAACTACGGGGCAGTAAACTGTCTCAATTACTTTATTCGGTAATAATGTAAGTGGCTTCGCAATTCCTTTGGCTGTTTCTGCTCAAGCCATACCTGGAGCTTATTTATTTTTTAATTCATTTACAACAGAAATAACTTCATTTTCAGATGTATGAGATTATTATTGTTGTTAAATACAAGGTCATATAAAAAAATCTCTTTTGAACATCTCCTGTGAAGATACAACCGCTTAAAGAGGGCGCCAAAAAAGTACTTTTTAATTTTTTTCTGAAATACCAAAAAAGCGACAGAAATGCAATTAAGTAGAGGTTTTTTACTATCGAGATGGCACTCAGTAAACAAAATAAACATTCAACATTCAATATAATTTCTATTAGTTTTTAATAATTTATAACAGTATGTTTTTTCATAGATTTCATAAAATTATTGAATTAATTATAGCAGTTAAGTGACCATTACAAAATGTCAATGTGGCAGCCGCCTATTAGATAAATTAGAGTTCGATAAAATACTAGTAAGAATTTTGCACAGAAACCGTTAATTTTACAAAAAAATTGCAAGTGATCTTTTTTGTTTATAATTTATCAGGCTATCTGAAATGATAAGATAGTAATAAGAAAAAAAGTTATGTATGAAACAGGTCTTAGGGGTGGCTTTTTCTACCCCCTACAAGTGTAGGGGAAAATAAATAAATTGTTTACTGAGTGCCTTCTCGATAGCAGAAAATGTATACTTAAGAACGGAAATTGAAGTCCCGTTTCATCTAACAAAGTACTACAATATTCATATAGATGTCGCTACAGGAAATACGTTTATAGTAAAAATAGTACGATTATTTCATTCATTCAAATTCCGGCAAAACACACCTAAAAAAAACGAGAAAATGCCAGGTGCACGCACACGTGCACGATAATGAGTTGTCCGGCCTATACGTCCATCCCACTCTCTTGCTATCTCATAATTGCATATGAAAAGAGAAGGGTAATAAAATAATAAAAACTCCAATTTGCGGCCGCCGGTTTTTTGTTCTGAAAATATTTCTATTTTCTATCTTCTACATATTATTATGTACATATTTACAAAAAAGGAGGATGGCAAGTGGTTATACAAATTTATAATATTTGCAGCCAACTAAAAGTTTTATTTCATATTATTTTCTACATTTTAGTACTTATATGGATTCGGACCAGAGTAGGTGCGAATGTAATTATTTCTTGTATGGATCTTTGAGCTGTTATCTTTTATTGTTGCGTTGTGGCTGCGAAATATTTTATTTGTGGAGTTTACTATTTTTTATATGAAGGAAAAAACATTAACAGAGTAAGTATTACAATTTGCTAGGCATAGTTGTACTTAGTACTAAATTCAAGTAAATAATAGATATTAAAAATAAATATGTAGGTATATTGTATTTGATTATTTGAAAATAAAAATTACATATGCGACAATGGACTTTCCGCTTACTTAGCCGTAATATAAATATGACATATTGTCGTTGCAATGCACATACAGGCTGTTCCAATAGTGTGACAAAGTTTATAATTATTTTCAGTTATAGTTGTATAGGGCAAAATCTTCAGGCCAAAAACAAGATTTTCTGAACGTTTAATTCGGTCTGAAAATAATGAATAATGGAAATAATAATAAAATGTGAATCCGAGCAAGTAACTTTTTTCGTATCACTACTACAGGCAGTTATACTAAACTTTATCGCACTATTGTGGCACCCTATATATGACTAGATATATCATTATGGTAAATCAAAAGCATAATAGGTAAAAATGTATAATTATCTATGTTTATAACAAATATTATCTGGTAAAATTCTTTTCTTACTTTCAGATACGGAACCGGAAGAAGTCTATATGTTATTTCGTAATATACCTATAGTGGTGAAAACAACCCACTCTATGTAGAACAAATTAAGAAATATGAAGAATTATGGAAAAAATCAATGGCAACAAATTTGGAACAATTTTATAAAAATTGTATACTACCAGAAATAATATACAAAAATATTCCACAGGGAAAAAGATGTATGGATCCAGAATATATTATAGAAACTCAAATTAATAAAAAGAAATAATTTTATTTTATGAATTTTTAAATTTTTTCCTGTTCTACTGTACCTATTCTATTTATTTCTTTATTACTTTCATTTATTTACATATTTATTAAACTACACTGTTCCACAGAATTTCTGTTTATATTGGAGGTATTAAAGTACCTATACTACAACTATTTTTTCAATTGAAGTGAACTGAATACCTATTTCTCATAAAAAAAATTTAGACTCAAATCGTCCTTTTGTACATAATTCTTTACACATTTTTTGGACAAAATAAGTATATCGTACATATTTTTTATATTTTCTCATTATTATGTATATTCACAATTAAAATTCTATTTATATTAATATGCAAATTTTTTTTATCAAGAATTACTTAATATTAATTATTAAAAATATAATATTTTCCATTTCTGTTTATACCAAAGTAAGCCGCTTTATTCACAAATCGTAATTATAACATAACTTTCCGTTATGAACAACTTTTCTTATTAACATTTTTTTATATTATCAAAAACAAAAGCAGTTTATTCTTCAACGTTATTAATTTTGTTAAATTTCTGATCACCCTGTATATATATAAATTACAGTTTTTCATGACAAACATATTCAATTAAAAAGCAAAATATTTTTTGTCACGAATTACTTTTTCTAGTAGAATAGAAAATAAAAATGTTTTCCCTCTTATCCACTAAACGTAGATACTAATATAGGTATATTAATTATAAATTATGGTTTTAAATAAACTAAAAATTGTTTATATTTCATATTTTCTAAAATTATATAATAGTATGGACTTGCACTGTTACTTATATACTTTTATACAAAAATATATCTAAAATGATCATGACATTCTTTAAATATTTACGTATCAATTAACAGAAACCATGACTACCAATTCAGAATCAGGTTATACCAAATTAACCACATACAACAGCTGTTCGTTAAAAATAACCCGAGTCCATTCATAAATAAATTTTTACTAGTGCGACATCTATTACAAATCAAGCGAATTAAAAGTCGGAGATAATGCTATTCATGAATGAATATTTTTTAATAATTTTATTCCAATATAACTTTTTAAATAATAAAGTGATGAACAAACTATGAAATAAAGTCTAATCAGTTTATTTATTTAAAGACAACTATATAAAAAATTGCATAATTCTATAATACTATGAAGAAATAATCGTTTCTTTGTAAAAGTCCAAAAAACCTTCATATTTAGAAATTAATTTCTCACGAATTATTTACCTATCCCAATTAATTTTTGCTTTACTGTCTTCATTTATACTTTGCCAAATGTGATATGAAATTTTACTACTTTCTTCCATTGCTTTAAAAAGATATATTGGAATAAAAAAAGGGCTGTTTTCTACCATTTTACGGTATAATTTAGGCAACCAGAGATGCATCAGTTTCCATCCTTAATTTGATTTCTGTCACTTTCTTGGTACTTCAGAAAAAATTAAAAAATACTTTTTTGGCACCCTCTTTAAGCGGTGGTATCTGACAGGAAATGTCCCAGTAACATTTTTTTATAAGAAAGACCCATTTTATTTTTCGACAGTGAAACACCCCCTGAATTTTTTTGCAGTTATTTTTTTACACCCTCTATATTAGTAATTTGCTTTATGTCATAAATTGTTTTATTGTTATTATCTTCCAAACGATGCATTTCTCTTCTGTTACTGACACTGTTTATACTTTTTATTATGTACCCATACCTTATTACTCAAATTTTAAAATGTCTACTTAAAGCTAGTTAAATCAGGTACTGTGTATGTTCATAAAATTAATTCTGCAGCAATGTATGCCACGTCACTTGCATTATCGCATTATCTTGCACCCATTAGACGGCCGCAATGACCGCGTAAGTTTGCTTTGATCGTGGGGTGTTTTCATACGCTTTCGATTTCATAATCAGTTCGCTGGACACATTGTGTAACAAGCGGACGTGATGTTGCCGCGGAAATTTATTGGAAAATTTTGCCGGTTTGCAAGAAATGAAGCGGAAAATTTTTGTTGGAGGGACGTTAATTTATTTTAAAAACTACATAACCACGGACGGGGAAGTTATCGAAGAGTCACTTGACTATTAATTGGACAGAAAAACCTTTTCAAACGGAAAGAAGTGTGCAATGGAATCAAATTGAGCATTTCGCTTTAGTTTCATTTACAAAAGTGAATTAATAAAAAAAATGGGGTAGTACCTATTTATTCTTCACAATATAACGGGTGTAATTTTTAACCTGAAACTTTCAAATATCTCGAGAAATAAGCATCCTACTAAAAAAATGTCAATACTCAAAGTTTAATCATTCCGCGGGAAAAATACACTAGTGCTAAAATTAGTTCCTCTCTCCCACTCCTTGCAGTTGACTCTCTACGTTTATTTAAAAAAGGTGGTTCCTGTTTTAGATTTCAAAGTTATCCCCCTCCCCACCAACAAGAGGTGGGGGAGAGGGTCTAATTTTAGCTCTATTGTCTTTCCCCCGCATAATTATTAAATTTTGATTAGTAAAATTTTTTTTCGTAGAGTGCTTGATTTGCGAGATATTCAAAAGTTTCTGATTAAAAATTGCGACCGGTAAAATATTCCATATTTTCTGTATGTGATTTATTCAAATATGCCAAAATAAAATGGATGAATATTCCACCAAGAAATGTTCTTAGGTTCAGTGAAAAAAATATATACAGGGTGCCTCGGAAATGGTGGGCAATCTCTCGGATATGGATAAATAATGAGAAAATAATGTCACAAGTTCATATAAAATTTTTTCCTCCGGGCTCACCCTGTAGAGTTATTAGCTCTTGAAGTTGAGAATTAAAAATGTTTTTTTGCTGTAACTTTTGTATTTTTTAATAAATTTCGAAAATTTTTTGGTTGGATCTATAATTTTTGAAGCTGCTTTGGATGATAATATGAAATCCTCGATAATAATTATGGGGGCCCGGGGGCAAAGCACCCCCCATCAAAATTTCTAGAAAAAAAATTTTTGTTCCACTATACCCCAAATCTTCCATCATTTTATAAAAATTTATGGTATTTTACATAAAAAAGGTATACTTGTTGAATATCCATAAAATAGATATTTTTTGAGATAAACCCGTTTAAAGAGGAAGGTACCATTTAATTTGAGACATTTTATTTAATTGAAACACAGATTTAATCGTGGTTGGCTTTGACATGTCAGAGTATGCCAAAGGCAATTAAATTGTCAAACTTGTCAAATACGTAGTTTTAAATCTAAGACTCATCTCATAACTCATAATTTGTTATAAAATATGGAGTATTCCAATGAAGAATATGCTGATATGCATTTAATGTACGGGCGGGCTCTTTGTAATGCTTCGGCAGCAAGAAGATTTTATCAGCATTCTTATCCTAATAGAAGGATTCCGGATCGCAAAACTTTCGAACGTATTGATCAAAGATTAAGAGAAACTGGTAAAATACGATTACTATTATTAAACAAAATGGATATTAAATAAATTTTAATGTCTTTAGGTCAGTTTGCTCCTGTTACTGCAAACAGGGGTGCCCCGCGAACAGCACGTACAGTTGAAGTAGAGGAAAATATACTGGACGAAGTTGCTGCTCATCCAACAGTTAGCATTAGGTCATTATCTTCTTTTACCAATGTTCCAAAGACCACTGTTGCAAGAATCCTTAGAGAACAGCTTCTTCACCCTTACCATATCCAAAAAGTGCATGCTCTTAATCCTGATGATTTTCGTGCAAGAGTACAGTTTTCTCAATGGTTTCTTCAGAGACATGAGCAAAATCCTATGTTTACGAGATTAATTCTGTATACTGACGAAGCAAGTTTTGGGAGGAATGGAGTTATTAACTCCCATAATTTACATTATTGGTCTGATGAGAACCCACACGCTATTATTGAAACTAGGCACCAAAGACAATTTTATGTTAATGTTTGGAGTGGAATTATTGGTCCTTACTTATTGGGTCCATTTGTGTTACCCCCTAGACTGAATGGTCAACGTTACCTAGATTTCCTTGTGCATCAATTACCACAACTGTTAGAAGATGTTGATCTTGAAACCAGAAATGCACTGATATTCATGCACGATGGGGCGCCGCCTCACTTTAGTGCTGCAGTAAGGGACCATTTAAACGAGGTATATCCTAATCGCTGGATAGGTCGCGGTGGACCTATTCATTGGCCTGCCCGAACTCCAGATATGAACCCACTTGACTTTTTCTTTTGGGAGCACTTGAAAAATCTTGTTTATTCCACACTTGTAACCACTAGAGAAGAATTAGAAGAAAGGATTTTTTATTGTGCAAATACGACAAAATCCTGAAATGTTATGGAGAGTGCAGCAGTCTTCTGTTAAACGAACTCGTATTTGTATAAGAGAACTGTGGAACTAATATTGAGAATTTATTATGAATTATATTAGTTACAAAATTTTGATTGTCATGCACTTTTCGTTTAGTTAGTTTAGTTAAGTCCAAATTCTCACAATTTGGAACACTGCTATTGCAAAGTATTTGTCCTTTATTCTGATATGTAAAAGCCAACTACGATTAAACCTGTGTTTCTGTTAAATAAAATGTCTTAAATTAAATAGTACCTTCCTCTTTAAACGGGTTTATCTAAAAAAATATCTATTTTATGGATATTCAGCAAGTATACCTTTTTTACGTAAAATACCATACATTTTTATAAAATGATGGAAAATTTGGGGTATAGTGGAACAAAAATTTTTTTTCTAGAAATTTTGGTGGGGGGTGCTTTGCCCCCGGGCCCCCATAATTATTATCGGGGATTTCATTTTGTCATTCAAAGCAGCTTCAAAAATTATAGATCAAGCCAAAAAATTTTGAAAATTTATTGAAAAATACAATAGTTACAGCAAAAAAACATTTTTAATTCTCAACTTCAAGAGCTAATAACTCTACAGGGTGAGCCCGGAGGAAAAAAATTTATATGAACTTGTGACATTATTTTCTCATTATCTATCCATATCCGAGAGATTGCCCACAATTTCCGGGACACCCTGTATATGGAGCATTTGTTTCAGATCACGTCAAGCAGATACTACAGTTTATAAGACCATAACCAACCACTATAAAAAAAAAGGTATATATCTTTGAGACTAATGAATAGGCTAGTGCATGTGCAGAGTTTAACAGAGCCGGCGCGAGGGTCGGTGGCCTACACAGCTGACTCGCGTTTTGAACTGTTCAGTTATTTACGGAACCTTGTAGTGGTTGGTGTTGCATCGATACTTTTTTTTACGTCTGCTGTAAATTGTATTCGCTGTGTGTATATAAATAACTATATATAAATAGTAACATAATTTACGTTAACACCTATTACTTGGGGAGGAAAGTGGAGTAAAATGCCAAAGGAGAAAAGAAATAGATGGGATCTATTTCGAATGTGGTTTGACAGTGATCCCGAGGGTTACAGGGACATATATTAAAGGAAACGACCTGTTTTGTACTGTGTGTGAACGCATTATAAATTCTTGTTACAAAACTAAAGTTACAAGACATTAGAAGGGCCATGCCTCGTCCAGCGCTGAAGAATGTATTTTTCTATGAACTTACAGACGCCTTTCTTTCAAGCAATATTCCACTAAACAAACTAGAGAACCTCAAGTTCCGTAATTCCGTAAATTGGAATCACATGGACTATCCCTAAATGAACAATTTGATATAATGGATGATGTAACTACAAAAAAATACATATGATGCCAATAATATACGCCCAGTCAGTAGTACGATAAAAAGAAATGCAAAGATTGTTAACTTAGAAAAGCACGTAGTAATACGTTTCCTTCCAATATGACACGGAAGCCTGGTCTAAACACTAAGGTATAACGGGTAAGTGGTGTCATTTAAATTGATATAGGTACTTTATCCTCTACTTAGTCTTGCTCGTTGGCAATAAATAGTACTATGTTGCGACATATTTTCTGTAAACACATTAATATTTTCATTCGTAATCTGACTACGGCCCTGTTAAACTCCGCGCCNCAACTTCAAGAGCTAATAACTCTACAGGGTGAGCCCGGAGGAAAAAATTTTATATGAACTTGGTGACATTATTTTCTCATTATCTATCCATATCCGAGAGATTGCCCCCCATTTCCGGGACCATACCATGATAGACTAATGAATAGGCTAGTGTACGTGCAGAGTTTAACAGAGCCGGCGCGAGGGTCGGTGGCCTACACAGCTGACTCGCGTTTTGAACTGTTCAGTTATTTACGGAACCTTGTAGTAGTTGGTGTTGCATCGATACTTTTTTTTACATCTGCTGTAAATTGTATTCGCTGTGTGTATATAAATAACTATATATAAATAGTAACATAATTTACGTTAACAACTATTACCTGGGGAGAAAAGTGGAGTAAAATGCCAAAGGAGAAAAGAAATAGATGGAATCTATTTCAAATGTGGTTTGACAGTGATCCCGAGGGTTACAGAAACGTATATTAAAGGAAATGACCTGTTTTGTACTGTGTGTGAACGCATTATAAATTCTTGTTACAAAACAAAAGTTACAAGACATTAGAAGGGCCATGCCTTGTCCAGCGCTGAAGACTGTATTTTTCTATGAACTTACAGACGCCTTTCTTTCAAGCAATATTCCACTAAACAAACTAGAGAACCTCAAGTTCCGTAATTCCGCAAATTGGAATCACATGGACTATCCCTAAATGAACAAATTGATATAATGGATGATGTACAAAAAAATACATATGATGCCAATAATATACGCCCAGTCAGTAGTACGATAAAAAAAAATGCAAAGATTGTTAACTTAGAAAAGCACGTAGTAATATGTTTCCTTCCAATATGACACGGAAGCCTGGTCTACACACTAAGGTATAACGGTATAAAAGGTATACTTTAATCCTCTACTTAGTCTTGCTCTTTGGCAATAAATAGTACTATGTTGCGACATATTTTCTGTAAACACATTAATATTTTCATTCGTAATCTGACTACGGCCCTGTTAAACTCCGCGCCGCACTAAGCCTACTAATGAATATTATTTTTATCTGTTCGCCAATAAAAAGAAATCAATATTATAATTTTTTTCAGAAAATCCAATATACCTAATAAATACAGTTTTATATCCCCAATTATTATTTTCAACAAATTTCAAACAAACATGTAAGTATAATTAAAGGCTTAGAGCATTTCACTGAGACATATCTGACTAATTTTGTAATTATAAACAAATATAAACCCACGGCTTACTTGAAAATAACAGGATTTGAATTTATATAATTCATCAAGTGAGCGTAGATCCCTCATAACGTTACCCTTCCGAATTTAGGGACAGGCTTTAGACAGATGTATAAAGGCATGTTTATTAAGTAGGTAAATACGTCGCAGTCAATTTGGAAAATCGGACGTTTTATTCACGCCTACTCGTTTTCTAAATCACCAATTGTAAAATTACGCGTGCGAACAAATAAGATCCCGACGAAAATTTGAAGCGTTCCGAAAAATAGATATTATACTTGTATGTGCAATAAATATGTGATATAACATTTTCTCCGTTAGTGAAAAGAGATAATTTACAATTGAATTACAGGTAATATTTTATTTACGATCTTTTTAGAAGTGACAGCTATTTACATACCTAGTTTCCAATATAAAAAAAATATAGTCTAAAAGAAGAATTTTATTATTATCTTTTATTGCACGCGATACATTATATTTATAACATTTTTTCTATAGTCCTCTACTTCAAAAGCAAATAAACACTTTTGTCTAGCTCTCAACGTGATGAAGACATAAAATAATATTTAAGTTTATGACATTTGGGTTCCTATATTTGCCTATCAAGTCGACTGTTACGCAAACAACAATATGTAATAAGTACGCAATGGAAACTTTATGGCGATAATCAAATAAATAAACAATAGTAATCTATGTTATGCTAGTAAGCGGCAATACGTGTTGTAGTAGCAGAAATAGGCTAAATCTATGGTAAAGTGGTGTGCCGCTCTATGCTCACGATACACAATGCTACCGACTGCCAAAAAAACATGTACCATACACTTCGACCAATCAAAGCGTCATACTCCCCAATACACGCATAAACGACAATGAAATGTCAGCAAAAAACCTGAGTGCATGCGCCAAGCCTACAGGGCAGGCATTAGGGTGCCGCTAGATACATATTGAATAAATTGATTGATGCGAAGCTTCAGATCGGAGGCATACATGTACATATTATTTATTGTACATACAATGACACTAATAGTGGGATTACTAAATTGTGAAGTAGTTGATGCTTGGCCACTATTAGTAAAGCTAGCATCTCTTAAATAATTTTTTGACACATAATTCCAAGAAGACCTCTGCGTCACTTTCTTGGAATTAATCGCATTCGACACCCGATGTAGGCAGAAACGGGCGGCGCGGCTAATATTAAATGTTCATTCTTTCGTTATCTGAAACGTATAAAACCGGGATACTTTTAAATTGATTCTATGTAAAAACGACACTTATTTCAAACGATGTTTAGACATTATAAACGTCTTTCTAACGTATGCGTGTTTACTGCGAAGTGATTATCTGTGGCAATACAGTTTATTGGGCATTCAAAGTATAAATTTTAACGATCTCATATTTCTATCCCGCAAAAGCGTACATATACTTAATCTACTTTCAACGCCACAGGCAACTTTTTTTAAGAAAAATAAACCTCAGTTTATCATGACACTGATGTATCTTGTCCTGGACACATGAAAACGAACTTTTCTCCGTGTTACGCGGTCATTTATGTTCTAGTTGTAACGCAGAGAGACACGAATTCTCGTCTTGTATTGCAATGTGTCTTCCTTTGTCCCCCATTAGAGTAAGATGATGAGAAATATGAGGCCTAAATACACGCAGAAGAAAATTCATTGCTTTAATTTCGCCAGAGTCGACAAATATAACATTTTCTTTATTCTGCTGCCGTACTTTCAAAAAGCCCTTTTGTTTACTACTAAAAACCCGTATAGGCAGCGCTATGTGAGAGTGGTAGTGAACTAACTGTTTGAGATTTACTAGAGTTTATACAGAATGTAACTTATGTATGTAAAAATATTTCAGAAACAGCGATTCGTTGAATTATCTGAAAAAAAAACAATATTATGAATTTTTATTGAATTTACAACATATTAAACAGGTTAATAAGTACACAATTATTGATTCCTCTCAATAAGTAAACACCTTCTAGATAAAAATTTAAAAATTTGCACTGAATAGATTCAACCAAATTATGTCATATTTAATCATTAAATCATAGTAATTTTAGGGTAGAAGAATAATTGTGAAAACCTTTACAATTTCTGGGAACAAAGGCTAATATTTTATACACATTTGATAGTCTTGTTGATGTGAACAACAAATGCGAATATAAACAAATATCCACGATTTTGTTTTCTCAACACCGTATATATTTCTCTCAATGAATTGTGTAACCTAATAATAATAGTTCGATATTTTTGCAGTTTGTAATCATCATTATTTTTCAGTTGTGTTTATCTTATTATAGATTTTAAAATCATTTGCCAACATCAATTGAAGATAGATAATAACGCTAATAATAGCATTTATGTAAATGAGAAACAGAAGTGCTTCCAAATTATTACCTTGTGGTACACCAGGGGTTCATATCTAAATAAAAAATATCTTTCATGTTCTATAATTTGCGGTGATACAGATATGCGTTAAATAACGAAATTAAATTCCAAATGCCCTTAGTTTGCTTAATCTTAATAACATTATACAGTGTGGTCCATGTTGGTGATGCATATATTGGTATCTTGGAAACTATAAGAGATAGGAAAGTTTTAGACAGATCTGTTTTAGTTCAGGTTTTTGAGTTACCTAATTTAAAAAAATTAATGTGGCGTTTTCGAAAATCTTCTGTATTTAGGGGAATTTTTTAAATCTGGAAACATTTTTCTCACAGCGAGTATTTTACAAGAATTTCACTGTATGTTGGGAGAAACCTTCAGTAACTTTATTTTTTCTTATGGGTGGTATATTGAATTTTAAACTTAGCAAATAGAGCATTTTTTGACTTTTCAACGATATAACATAAGTAAGAAAAAATTTAAAAAAAAACTCAAAAATCAATGTCATGGCGTTGAGTGAAAAAATTACGCTTAGCGTTATTCTAATGAAGAAAAATGTGATACTATGTTGGAGTGCTTTATTAAAAATAATAGAAAAGCAATTGCGGCTTTGAAAAGTTATATTGGTAATTATCCTCAAGACAACCACGAAACGAAATACATTTTTCTAAATTTATTACAAATTTGAGAATGTCTGGAAGTTTTGAAAAGCTACATACTAAGAACTATGAAAGGGATAATAATAACTGGGACAGTCATCTGTCTTTATTCGCCTCAAACTCGGTTTTAAATATATGCAACAAACCTTGTGTACCTTTCCATTTCCAACTAATCTAACCCTAAATACAATACAGAATTAAATATCCGCACACGCATCAGAGTGGTATTTCTATTAATATTTGCAAATACTTGTTGAGCTCTTTCTTCCAGAATTTCCACAGATTGGAGAGGTATGAATTATTCATAAACTTGATTCTTCACATACCTCCCAGAGGAAGAAAACAGGGGGGGGGGATATCTGGTGTACTAGCAGGCCATGATATGTTGCCATTTTGACGATTTTAAAACAAGTGTCACTCTAACTGTTAACAATTAACTGTATAATTAACAATAATTTAAAATGACAAGCAGTTTGTTTGAAACAAATGCAAATATTATTATCGTCATGGTGATTCATTCCTCGTAAACACGTAAACTTTTACAAACATTATTTTTGAAATATCTTCTTACTTATATTAGATCAAGATATATATGGAAGAGCCAAAAAATGCTGTATTTGCTCAGCTTAAAATTCAGTATGGCGCTCATAAGAAAAAAGAAAGTTGATGTTAGTTTCTCGCAACCGAAACGTCGCAATGAAAATATAAATATGCAGTAAAATAACTCAAAAACTTGCAGAGATAGGACCGGTCTGTAAGCACCACACTGTATGTGATGAACAAATATTTAAGTTCTTGGAACGAAAATTTTTTATTTCTTTCCTCTCGTATCATATTATCATTTAAGATACGCGAGCTCTGGAAGCGATAATTTCACGTTTAATAATATTCTCCTTCCTAGACCTTTCCACCCACTCTGACCCGGTCCCCACGCAATAGCCCTAATTAATTGTTAATAATAGTTAATTTAAATAAACGAGGGTTACAGGACGACCTGATTTTACCAACGCTGTTTGTTCGGAAGGTTTTATTCTCTATTATATTCACATGAAATGGCCTAACGACCACGTTAACACAAAGTCTATCATTAGGTATTGATGAAGCAATTTCAAACGAAAACCATTATCGATTCCGCTAAAGTAAACTACAATAAATAACAACCTGTTAACAATTTTTCAGTAGAATGAGCTTTCGACTTCATATAAAATATGAAACAATGGGGCAGTTACATTTTAAACCGACTTGTATTATGAAATATTGTTTATCCACACGTCATTTATCAGACCAGATGCCGTTTGGAAGATGACATATTGAATGATGAAAAATCGTATCCGTTCAACATGAATATGCGAAATAAAGTACATAAGAGAGCGGCGCCATATTTTCAGCTGGAAAATAAATATTTCACGTCAAATATTAATAATAAGGATATTGTAAACGTTTAAATAAAAAAACGAGTCAGGTTATAATTCTACTTCACAAATTATTACCTACTACCCACCAAAGCGGTTCATTTTCTATATTTAGGGTGCTTAAAATCAACGAAACTTGTTTAATTTATAGGGTAAACTGCATAGTTATTGGACACTTAAGAAAAATACAGAATATTCTGTATCACATCCGAACGTTGCAATGAAACAAATGAAAATAAAATACATTCAGAGCATAGCCTAATTCGTGTACATTAAGATAATAGTTAGTAATTATAATAAAACTTTGACATGTGTTTTGTAGAAATGTATTTATAACTTTAATGCAAAAAATACAGTTATTGGACACATTGGATAACTGAAATTCTATTAAAAAAACACTTTAAAAGGTGTCTGACCACTTAATAAAAATGTTCCTTGCGTGTTTGTTTAAACAACTCATAAAGCCTATCTATTTCTTCTTTCTCTTCTTCCTCATTTTAAATTTTTTCTTCGTCAGATTCACCTTGTTCATTTTCAATGTCGCCATCTTCATTCTCTAAAATTTCATCATTTTATGTTTTATAGCATATGTGACATAGATATAAGTCGTCATCTTCTTCTGGAATGTGAATATAGTGGTTATTAACCGGACATAATTTCCTCCTCCTTTTCTGATAAAACTGTAGGAGGTCCAAATGAATCTCGATGACCAGGATTTTTTAACCTGAATTCTATTGTTGATTTTGGTATTCCATATTTTTCTTATAAAGATCTGCAAGATCTTTAACCTGATTTAACTTCACCTACAGCCTTTTCCACTAAATCAAGATTGTAGTTTCTTTTCTGAGGCATGCTAGAAAGTACCCCTTTAGGTTATACAGTAATTGGACAGGAGAAGATAATTGTTGGACGCCCCTGTCCAATAACTGTATAAACAGGTCAAATGAATGAGATAAAAATAGAGCTTTTTCTAACCAATGTTGCAATAGAGCTTTATTAGAGTAACATAGGTATGTGTTAAAAAATGATAAATAAATCACACCAAGCCAAAATTACAGTTATTGAACACTTGTCCAATAACTAAAATTCAGAACACCATTGATATAGTTATTGGACATTGACTAATTATTATAAATAATTGACGGTTCCTTATAAAAAAATACATGTTTCACTAAAATAAACCTACGTTTAAACATTTAATAACTCAAATTTCTATTAAATCACTACAGCTTCGAAAAATATTGCACAATGTAAAATTCGTATCTTAACGAATTCTTAAGAAATCTGCCATGGCAAACCATCACTGCAGATTTTTGTAATTTACAGATACATCTCGTGAAATGTTCACCGCGGCTACAATTATTTTCAAAGAATAATAATAGATGGTGCTACAGTCAATATTTATTTAAAATAAAACTAAGTGAAACACTAAATAGGCACCTTCGAAGTTTTCATGTCCAATAACTATCGCTGTCCAATAATTGTACGGTTTACCCTACGTATTGTAAAAGTCAATTGGAGATGGTCATTTGAATAATATATAATTTAGTTCGTATGTAAAGTGACTAGCTACGGTTCATCCCAGCTACATACGGCAGAAAAACTTACCTATGTATTTAAATAAAACTGTTATAAATAGATTTGTAGACAATGAATAATTAAAGCTACATTATTATTAAATTACTTTTCTCGTTTTCTTATAATTAATACATCCATCAAAGTTGGCCAAGTATTTTAGTTACATCCTGTATATTTAGACTATATTTAAATACATCGAAGATAAGTAAATTATTATGAGTATATAAATTTTTGATTTCTGGATTTATACGAGGTGTTAGAAGTTTGACTGCCTTAATTTTAACAGACGATAGAATACATTAAAATAAACAAAAAACCGTATATGGCATGGTTCCTAAACTCGACAATTTTCGAGAAAAAAATTATCAAACTCTTCAACTTGATGTACAAAAGTTCGATTAATTAAGGAAAATTGACATAACTGCGTGCATAGAATACCATAAAATACAATGTTTCACTTTTTTTTAACTTCTTTATGCTTAATTCTAAAAAATAATTAGTGTTGTAATAAATTTAAAATTCGATATAATTCATATCGAGCAACGTGACAACGGTGCGGCAGTTTCTTAACACGAGGTACTAAGGTGTCCAGCAACCACCAATACGCAATTCAGTTGGTATCCGGATTCGACCGTGTCGGAGTGTTTTTTGCTAACCTCTATTTCTTTTTCTTGAGGTGTTTTCCAGCGAGTGGGCGAAAATTGGATTCGAAGGTATCGTGCGTGCATCGAAAATGGTGGTGGGCATTTTGAGCATAATGTTGTAGCTTGTTTTGTACTTGTGCGTTTAAAAATTACTGAATTTTGCTTTTTGGTAAGTACCTAAATTATTTTTAATAAGTATGATTATTTGGACGATGTGAATCTTTGGGTACTTTAATAAGTAATGGCAGTCAAACTTCTTACACCCTGTAGATTTATATTTTCTTAAGAATGGTCTTTTTTCGTATTTAAAAGATTGTGATTTCGTGTTAATTCAAGATCTAGTTCTACCTCAATTTCATCCTGTATAAGACATAATAGTATATAGATAAATAATTGTTATGATATTGTCAATACTTTTGGATAAAATTTTTTAAATAATTTTTGCCTTGTCAGTCAAAACAGTAATACATCCAGTTAGTCCTCTGTTGATTCTAATACTTTGAATTTTCGTAGTTACTGATGATGACAGAGTATGTGCAAATAACAAAACGAAAGGCAATTATGCAACGGAACTTGATCTAATACCTGAACTTTCAATTAAATATTGTAAACTTTTGCAAAATCTTTGAAATTATCTCGTCTACTTTATTTTCGCATTAAAATAATATCACCGTACAAACACGGATTTGTAAACGATTGTTAGACCATCTCAAATCTTGTTGAAAAAAGAAAAACAATTTATTGCTGAAGTTTTGGATAAGGAAGACCATGTTATAAACACCGATTTTTCCATAACATTCCATTAATCACTTTTTATTAACAATCAAATTGGAATCATAAGTATCTCCCTCGCTCTGTTTCTTTGTTTGTCATATTCTAGTAAAAATTAAACTAAGATTTTAAAGTTTAAAGTAAATATTTATTAGAAAATTATAAAAAGTAAATATAGTCAATGATTGGGATGTGCTTGACTGTTTCTACATAATATGTTGAAATCAGGTGCTTTCGCATTTCAAATATTCTGCATTAAGCACATTACATTTTTGGCTCTGTCGTGGAACCCCCTGAGAGGTTGTGGGGAATCCCAGGGTTCCGCAAAACTCACTTTGAATACTGCTGCTCTAGATTATAAGATAAACTTGACAAATTGTCGTTCAAATAATAGTTGTTTAATCTTTTTTTAATTAGCTTCGCATTTTACCGACCATTGTGTTACACTGATTCTAAATGATCATTTAATGAACATATTAGTTTATTAACCAAATTTGTTTTGAAAACTTAGGCTTTCAAGACATATAGATAAATTTTTTTTGTAACCCTGGGAATGCAAGAATATATAACTACAAAACTCTGTGGAGTCGAGTCTATAGTCTTGTAACTTCGTAAACCCTTAACCAAGCGCATGCAAGCTCCTGTAGACCCATTATCTGGAATATATGTATGTGTTACAGACACATACTTTTTTTGTATTTGTATATACGTTGATATATAATAGTATTTCTTTGACTGTGTCTGTTTGAGTTTTCTCGATCAAATTCGTTCAAATAACAGATTATGGAGTTATGGGGTTAATAAGTTATGAGGTTATAGAGTTATGGGGCTTATAGTTTATGAGCTTATGATATAGGATGATGAATTCTAATGTTTTTTCAATCCCTGACTACTCCGGTCTGTTTGCACTCTCACAAACCACTTTCTGGAGTAGTTTCTAGAAGGTCCAAACCACTTTTTTGTAGTGTTGTGTATTATCCAAATCTTGTTGTATACATTATTTACGTTACCTGTTTTATTAACAATTTTTGTTATTGTTTTGTATTTAAGTCCTTCTCCATATTATTTTTGTATTTTGTTATATTTTTATCCTGTACTAGACATCTTTTTTATTTTAGGCCTGTCTTATTCTACAGGTCTGTACAGAAAACAACAGAACTTTTTGAATTACGCGTTTAGTGATAGGCGGTTGGCAGCATTGCGTTGCGCATAATCTCCCCTGTAGCGATATGTTCTTGGATTATTCATTTAGTTTGGAGATATTGTTATTTTAGTGTAACGTGTTGAAGTGTCAGTGACAACTTTTGAAATGTACGATATTCTGGAACAACCATGCAACGTAAAATTTTGCGTGAAACTGGGGAAAACTTTCATGGAAACGTTTCAACTTTTGAAGAAAACTTAAGCGAGATGATGCTCTGGGTCTTACGCGATGTTACTAAAAATTTTCACGATTTAAAGGTGGTTATCAGTCAATTGAAGATGATTCTTCCTAGGAAGACCTTCGTCATTAACAGATGACTCCCACGTTCAGAGAATCAAATATCTGGTGCGTACAAATCGCAGATTGACTGAGAAATCGCAGAAGAGGTTAGCCTCGCAATTGGGTCATCATGCCATGAAGTTTTGACTGAAAAATTGAACATGCAATTGCAGCAAAATTTGTTCCTCGTTTGATGATCGACTAGCAGAAAAAAATCGTGTGGACGTTTGTCGGCAACTCCTTGTACAATCCAATGACGATGAAACATTCATTTAAAGGATCATAACAAAGAAAGTGCGTCAGTCTCGATCCAACGTTAAAGTAATGCTTACAATTTTTTCCACTTTATTGGAATTGTGTATCTTGAATTCTTACCTCAGGGTGAAACCGTGAACAGTGTGTACTATCAAGGCGTTTTACAACGGTTACGTAAAAAAATCCGCAAAAAGAGAGAGAAAGGGAAGAGTTGTGGCCAGACAACTCATGGTTTTTGTACCATGACAATGCGCCCGCATACTCAGCTTTGTCAATTCATCAGTTTTATGCCTAAAATGAGATTACTGTCCTCCTTACTCACCAGACTTGGCGCCTTGCGATTTTTTCTTATTTCGAAATTAAAACCATTGCTGAAAAGACGCCGTTTTCAGACGACGAGATGACATTAACGCAAATTCATTTCTCACATATTTTAAAGGCCACTTCAAATAAAGCTATCTAGGACTGCTTCGCAAAATGAATACACCGCTGGCAAATGTGTGTAAATAGAGGAGGGAGTACTTTGAAGGAGACAAGAACCAATAGTGAATTAAAAAAATGAAAGTTCGATAATTTTCTGAACAGACCTCGATCCTCCATTTGGAACTTTGTCCTGCAGATATATTATTTCTATATAAGAAAATAAGTAAATTCACAAATAAATGTTGTATTATAAGTGATTACTTATTATTTATATTACAAAATTAATGAATATTTCGAATATTGCTAACTTAAACTTGTTTTTAGAGCCACATTTATAATTAAATTTGATACACCACGTACTATTTTCCCATGCCTTTCTCGACTAGCCGCATTATCGATGTAACACAATTATATGATTTGACAGAAGCAAAAGCTGCGGTTCTTCCGCAGACCCACACATAATGGATTTGTCAGACGCTAGCACGAAAGTCGTTTATGCGGCAAAAAGGAAATTAATATAAATTGATTTAGATAAAGAGATAGCGGGGCCGGCAGTGCGCATGAAACGTCGGGGGCGATACGAGATGAACAAGATAGACGCCGCACCGTCCCATAGATCGCATTGGCGCTGACAAGCGGGAACAATTGAATTAATCACTAATCTATTTAACCGCGCTCTGACCACGCAATTGGTTTACGCACTTTGCCTGTACACAAATCTATCTTAGGAATTGGAACGGCAACTACAGCGCCACGGACATTTATCAAGTTAACTGCCCCTTATACAAACAAGCACTAATACCACTACATTAGGCAAATTACAACAGGAAGGAAAGGGGGTTTATTCTGCAATAAGGTGTTGCTGAGGAGAACTTCGTTGTTCGAAATTTATTGCCGGTTGTTTACTAACTCTTCCTAATATTTTAACGTATGTTAGACGGGTTGTAGCACAAAGTCCCTAACTAGATACTGAAATTAATGCTGCAACTATACAAACTGACTAAAATTGAAGTATTCCATCGATTTTGTTTATTCATCTACGATTATCAAAAGTGATGGCATTTTATACAGGGTGTAACGGATGCTGATGGCCAAACTTCAGGGGGTTATTATACAAGTAATTTTCAACAAAAAAGTATTATAAGATTTTTTTGGAAAGTTAATAGTTGCTCTTTTATTTAACATTTTTTGATTTCAAAATATTTTGTGACTTTTTTCATAAAAACATAAATATCTCTATTATTCTTACAGCCACATCATATTTAGACGTACCATCGGAAAGAGCGTTAAATTTACTACAAGGTGAGCATATATGAGTTTAAAAAAATCTTCTATACCAGGTGCTGTAAAAAGTTAATTGTAATAATTGTGAAATGAGCAAAATTAGTGGTATCTCCTTATTGGTGGTAACGCCAAAAATTTGTTAATGAGGACGTGTTTTTTCTTCAGCAAAAACTACTGTATTTAGTAAGCTCTTCAACGATATATCAACTTTTGAGTTTACTATTTTTTTTTGGCAACAATATCAAGGGCAAAGGTAATAAACACCGTAAAAATCGAAAATACACAAACTTTATAGTACTTTATTTTTATTTTAAGACTGCTTTTTTAAATTAAAGTAACAAAATTGTTGAAAAAATTATTTATAACTTAGTAACATATTTACAATGACTTAATAATTTTTAATGATAAGGGTGAAGGTTGTTCCTTCTGAGACTTCTGTGAACTGACGTATGCGAAATTCTCCCAAGTTGTATTGCTGCCCTGCGTGTACTTAATGTGGGAGTTTCTTCAAAAAGCGCTGTTATAATTTGGTCTTGATGACGATTTACTCGATCGGCATTTAGACGATGAGGTCCTGGAACACTGCCTGTTTCTCCCAAAACCCGAAATGTAGTTACAAAAGTTTTTCTGTTTGGAATGCGTCTTTCAGGATAGCGGCGAGAATATTCTGCAACTGCTGCTCTAGAATTTCCATTGCAAACACCATACACAAATAAAATATCTCGATACTCGTTATTTGTGAAAAAACGTGGCATCTTCAATTTAGATACTTAAGTAGGTAATTAACAAGAACACTAAAGTAATTTTATGACTTTGACAGTTGTGTCAATATTGTTTTTCACAGCCGCCTTGGCATTTATCTATCATGAAAGACGCATTCTAAACAAAAACACATTTGTAACAATATTTCGGATTATAGGAGAAAGAGGGAGAGTTANGTACGATAAAGAATTTTTTGAAACAAACATTTTCGTTATTCAATGAATGTTGACATTTACCTGGGTTAAAAGTGACGTTTATCTGGGTGACATTTATCTGGTAACCTTCCATCTGGATATATGTCAAAGCCAGAAATATGTTTCTTTCAAACTTACTGTAAGTTTGAAATATCAATATTACGTATATGGTTGTAAATAAATACTATTTTCGTCCCTTAAGACGAAAATAAATATGTCAGTTTAATGATTTTCTTAATTAAAATACTAAACATTTGCATCAAGTTTATAATAAAATAACTTTTTTCAAATGAACATATTTGTACATAAAAATATTAAAAAATAAATAAAATAAAGTAATAGCATTTATGTTATGTAGAAATAAATAAAAAGAAGTAGGTAATAATTTGCTTTATATTATAGTTCATTTTGAAATAAATTGAACATAAAATTATATATGAGCAGAACATATTATGCCATTTTCATCTCGAGGTAAAATATACCATTTTATTTATTTTAGACTATACTATTTATTAAACCTGCGGCACTTTATTATTATTAACACCATTACTTTCTCGTAGCAGATCGGTTAAAGATTTAGGAATAACCTCTGCCATTAAGATTTATTTAATCGTCGTAATAACTCAAAATTTTCAAGGCAGTGGAATGTTTTGGCGTTGTGAATAGAAACTGTAAAGGTTTTAATGACATAAATTTAATAGAAATGTTATATTTTTCTATTATATACAGTGTGTCCCACTATGTATGTATGTATGTTGGAGGGTGGTGGAATTGTTTTTCCACCGCGGCACTTAGGCCTTATTAGGCCCCTTGTACACCCTCCTTCATTACTCGAGTACTTTTCTTCAAACCATCCTATTTACTACCCGGGTGGCTTGGTGGCAAAGTCTCGTACAGTTTATGTATGATAGCATGGTCCTGAGTTAGAGAGATTTTTTTTGCTCTGTTCTCATTACCATTTATTGCGGACCACACTCATGCGGCAATTGTTGGGCGACCCAGGTCTCCGGTAGGCTGCCACAGTCACGTCCCCGAGCCTGCCTTAGGTCACCCATCCAAATTTCAGCCTGCGTCCGTGATGTTTGCCTCGGCAGATCCGCCGGCCAAGACACCTGGCTAGGCGGTCCCCCAAGAATACCCTTTCTATAATTCCTAATAAGATTGCACAGTTTTTGAAACTAGAACATCCTGAAACATATACAGGCCATTCATTCCGAAGAACATCGGCAACATTACTGGCTAATACAGGCGTTTGATGTATTGTAGTTGTAGTTGATNCGGCAAGAATACCCTTTCTATAATTCCTAATAAGATTGCACAGTTTTTGAAACTAGAACATCCTGAAACATATACAGGCCATTCATTCCGAAGAACATCGGCAACATTACTGGCTAATACAGGCGTTTGATGTATTGTAGTTGTAGTTGATGAGTTGATATAGGTGGAAATCAGCCACAATTGCAGAAAGTTATGTTGCCAACTGTTTAAGTAACAAAAATGAAATAGCCAACAGGATTATTTACAATGACACTTCAACTCCAGGTTCTAGTAGTACGTCGCATCATGCTGTTTTAATGGATCAGTCAGATAATATTGAGTCAGATAATATTGAGTCATATAATATTGAGTGACTGAAATGGAGCGGTCTAATTATTTTGAGAAAAATGTGACAATTAGTAAACGCGAGGGGAATAATTATCCAGATTTTATAAATGTTACTAAATGTAATAACCGTACAATTATTATAAATATTCATTCATAATCATTAATAGAATGTAATGTTTATCAAATATTCCTATTCACTTGTTCATAAAATATGCATTTATAACTCAAAATCGGTTTTTTCCCGCTGGAGGTAAGTTACCTCACTTATTGTTGTTCTTAACAACTTCCACTTCTACGGTAAACTCCACTTACCTCCTTAAAAACATTGTATTAATAGTTTATTTACTATAGTGAGAGTAGATAATAGTTATTTATGCAACAAGTGCAAAAAGTAAGTGTTTATTGCACGCGACGTGAATTTGTCCAACGAGGCCGTTAGGCCGAGTTTGACAACACATCGAGTGCAATAAACACTTTTTGCACGAGTTGCATACAATATTTTTTCTACGTTCATGAAAAAAAATGTTTTTCTACATTCATGAAAAAAAAAAATTTTTATTTAGGTGTAGAAAAATAAAAAAAGCACCACTCTTTAAAACGATTATAACTTTTTTCATATAGTTTTCTTGATTTGCTAGGTAATAAGTTTAATGACGCTGTATTTGCTATTTCACTAACTTCTGGTGGGGTCCCAACAAATTCTTCTTCATCACTATCATCTATTTTTCCAATAATATCACTCATTTTTAAACTTTGTTTAAATGTCAAAATTAATTTTTGACTGACATTTCCAGAACTGCAGAGTTGCATTATCCAAATCATAGTAGTCGTGATCGCGTATGTTTGAGGCATTTACGTTTGTGTTTATAAATTGTAATCATATGGCATTTTAGAAAAAAATGCATTTTCTAGTAATTTCGTAATCCAGTACATAATAAACATGATTGATAATAAAATAAAATCCGCATTTCTTTGAAACGTATTACAATCTCACAGAAAAAGGACTAAATATTTCGCTCATTTGAATGTATATGTTTGTCTTGATCACGCTATAATATAATGACAGATGAGTGCAATAAATATTTATTGCACTAGTGCAATAAAGATCCACTTTTTCTAGTAAATATAGTTCAATAAAGTTGTGTTTATTGCATGAACGTAGAAGAAATATTTTATTGTACAATTTCAGTTAAAATGTTTATCAGCAAGAACATTAGTATTATTAGTTTTCAACAGTGTACAGGGTAATTTGTATAACATTCTGCCCTCTTTATTTTTTACATTTCCATGTATTAAAAAAGTATATTGTAGAAATTGTTGCGACATAAAGAAATATATAGAAACAATTGACTGTTTCTTTTCGAAGATATAAATAAATCGTTTGTTTGTTTTTTTTTTCACAACGGGTGAAGTCAAGATTGTCATGGAACCAATGCATATTTATGCTTTTTCGCTATTAAATTTATTAAAGTTTTATAGCTTCATTGTATTTAGATAAAGTATATATTTTTTAAAATAAATTTTCCTTAGGAAGGGGCAATTTAATGAAAACAAAAGAAGGATCTAATAATTTGTAGAGAAAATATTGTTAGTGCTACCAGTAAAGTGGGTAACAAGGTATTAACAAACACTTGCATGGAATACATATTTGTTCTTTGTGTAGAACAGAATAAAAGGAAACAGCTTTTACAATAAGATATTTTTTTAATAGAAAATTTGAAGATCTGTTCAATGAAAACAGCGGAAATCATACATCATGGCAATCTTGACTATGTGCAGGATCAGTAAATAAACCAAAATATTGTGCGAACTACCAAAACAAATATATGGGGAATTCCATTTAAGAATCAAAGCTTTGGTTTACATCTTCGAAATGCACAGCCAATTGTCTTAAAATCGAAGTAAAATTTCCTAAAACTCGTTTTCCTAGGAAGGTAAAAAAGATAAAAGATTTCATAGATGTTATGTGAATCTATTTTGCAATCAACATAATTTCCGACAAGAATTCTATTCTCAATGTAGTAGACAGTATTAACTATATATACAGGGTGTTTCTGGACCGATGAACAACTCTTTCAAGATACAGAAATTGTTAGTTTTCTGGGTTTTAGCCCTGCTTGTTTATGAAATTAAATCTGCCATGATTTCAAACCTGTAAAATCCAGTAATCCTTTTAAATTAAGGAAAATCTGATATTTTCCATCAGCAAAGCGTAACTTCTTTGTGATATTGGAAAAAGTTTACAAAGGATGTGAACTGATTGGTGTGCAAAATTTGTATGCTTTGTCTACTTTCATTTTCTCTTGATTTCAAATATTTTCGATGTTCAGCGTTCTACGATGAAGATTTTCTATCGATTGTTAAAGATTAACTACGAAAACTTAACTCACTTTGTATATAGGATGTAAAAAAATACTTAGCCAAACTTTAATGACGAATTCTAGGACACAAATCAACAAAAAAATGTATGTGTTCATAATGTATGTTCACATTATTTTTGAGATAGGTACAAAAATAAAAGCTGCTGAGTGAGTTCATTCAAATGCCGAATTTAGCTTTAATTTTTTCTTGTCTGCAAACGTATTTGTTACATACAGGGGCGTAGTTCCAGAAGTAGATATAATAATTTCCATTTTTTCATACATCCTAAAAGTTCGTACATCCGCAAAAAATCCTAGTATGAGTACATCCTGTGTGAGTGCATGTGGTGGGCACATGCCATATTTTAGTACAAATGCTTTTAAAATATAACTTTCTGCACATTCAGAAGCTAAAGTAGAAGAAATGACAAAAAGTGTGTTTTTATACTGAAAACATTGGGGGATATTCAATGTATTCAACTCGCAAATGAAAAACACAACACAAACTGCTTCTAAGTGCATTGCACTCGGTACTGAGCACGTCTATTTCGTGGTTTAACCCTTATTTACATAACTGTGGCGAAATTAAAATTCTGTATGCGGTAAGTCTGTGCAACCTTCCTCTACTACTTTTTTCCTCTATCAAATTTAGGTTTATGTAAATACTTGTGAGTAAGCTTGGTCGGATTTAAATCGCGTTTTCCTACTTGTTTGGTTTTTAAATTTCATTCGAGTTTGCTGGAAGTGATTAAACAAAAATTACAACAACATTACTAAGAATGCTGAAACTGTTACATTTTGCTTTGATGGGTACGCCATTTTGGAAAGTGTCTTGAAAAATGTTATATCGTATATCGCTTTTAATAAGGGATAAAAAATGCGAGTTTTTGTAGTAACGTAGTTGTAGCAATAGGATATTATTGATGATACTCTTTAGCATTTAAACTAGCATTGATTAAATGTCGATTGTTCAATTAAAAGCCACAAAGCTATATCATTTAATTTTTTCGGGAGCTTTAATTGAAATAACTAAATTAAAAAAAGGGAATAAAAATATGCACAAAATAATCCGCTTAAATACATACTCTTCCGTTTGAAAATCCATGAAAATATTGTTTGAAATCTGTAATATAAGCATACCTATACAAAACATTCTACAAAACATTGAAATTTCAATAATATTCAGTGTTGGGCAAATTTTAACAGATCGTGTTTTGTGAAATTTAAGGAATTTTCTAAATAACCAAATATAAAACTCTTTATACCAGAATACGTGAAATTTTACGACACATTCAAATGTTCAAAAATATGTATATAGAGTATTCATTTAAAAAGATTAAATTTATGACAGTAGAAGCTTTTATACATCTTCCTAAAAGTATTTGATTGAGAATTCTCAGAGGCAAGGTAAGTTATAACACACTGTAAAAAAAAATCACTGAAATTTCACTCAATTTTAGACAATAATGTATCAATTTCCTTCCACACCCAATTGGGTGAAATTTTCACTCTATTAGTACATATGAATACAACTGAATAAACCTATTGCATCAGAAATGAGTATTACTCAAACTGCGAACTATCAATGGAGCGACTTTGGAATCTATTCTGAGCATATAAAACCAATTTAGAGTTGATTTTTTTCTCTAATATGATTTAAATGTAACTATTATGGAGTAATTTTTTATTCAGACGGTTTATATTCTCTTTAAATTTTAATTTAAATTTCATTGTATTAAAGTCATAAACTACTAATCTGCCACAGTGGTTTCTACACATATCTATTTTAGGGACAATGTTTTAGGTCTCGATTAAAGAAATTGGTGAACTGATCGGACGAATAGATTGCCATAACCTAAATTGTACATTACAAATACGTAATTATAGATAACAATTTAACTATCCGTTTATTTAACCAAATATTAATCAAGACTTAATACATTGTCTTTAATTATGGTAACAAAGAACAAAATATCCTTTATCTTCAGTGAATATTTTAACATATATTGAAAATATAGTATTGTAAGACCTACACAAATAGATATAAAATGTATTTTTTTGAATATTCATATGGTAAAGCATATAACCAATTAATATATTTGGAAAAATGCCAAAACCAAGTTGCTGCATTTCTCAAATTGAAGGGTGCTTATGAATATACCGAACATTATTTCAATAGAACTTCAACTATACTATTAATAAATTATGCAGCTGATATCACAACTTTAAAAATGCATGGTGGTTGAAAATCTTCAACGGTAGCTGAATGCTCCATTTAGACCATCATTCGTAAATCAGTTGTTATAAAAAATTTCTCTACTGCAAGTACATCAACTGCTGGAAGTGATTTTTTAAGTAATTTAACCACTTTGGAGGATTCAGTAGTTCATAAACCACCTACTAGTAAAAACACTTCAACCTACATAGACGCAGTAAATAAATGTTTCAAAACTAACAGGATAAGGGATATCCCTTACTGGCTGTTTTAATTTCACTACTTATAAATGTTTACAAATAAAATTACTTTCCTTAAAAAACAAATAATATCCATCCCTAGAGGCCTCGGACAGTAAAAAAACTACCAACCGTTCGACTGACATTCAGTAAATTTTCGGAGTTTCGACGGTAGTCAGTTCCGTCGGGTTTCGTCTCTCTTCCACAGCGAAAATTTGCGTTTTTGACTGAGAAGTCACCGGAAAAGTAAAATTTCACTCGGAAGACGTAAAGAAATCGCCTTCAAAATATGCCTATCGGATAAAGGAGGCGTCTCGCTGAAAAAGCCTTAGTGTATGAAAAATGCTTCTGCTCTCACAACTTTTTACTGTTTATTAAGGTACTAACCTGCCAAGACACAAAGGCATTTGTGGGAACGAGAAAGCGGATGAACTTACTAGGAAGGGATCCGAGACAGAATTCATTGGCTCGGAGCCCTTCTGCGGCACATCTCCCAGTGTGGTCAGGCGGGCTCTGGGCAAATGGATTAAGACAGAACACAGGAAATACTTGACTTCAAGGCCAGGTCATAGCCATTCTAACGAGCTCATCCTTTGAATAAAACATCAAATGTCTTGCTGAGCCTGAATAAAATTCGGCTCAGCAGAGTGATGGGACACTGTCACTTTAGGAAACATCTACATAAGCTGACTTTGCATATTCTAGGAGAGTGCCCGGGATTTGCACGTAGTAGAATGACACTCCTGTGGAGGCCCTATTTGAAACCCAAGGAGCTAAAATTGGTGTCAGCAGGGAAGCTTTTGGAGTTTATTAGAAGGACAAAACTACTTGCTGAATAGGACTAAGTAGTGGGACGCAAAATAGCTCTAATAAGGCCGCGGTGCCATGGTATCAGAACCAACCACTAGGAAAAGAAGAAGGTGCTAAGCTAATTGAAACAAATCATATCAAATGAAATCAAACAACATTCCTCGACACCAGAAATCTGTGAGGTTGGACGTCTTTTGCATATCTAGATTTCTGGTATCGAAGAAGGTTGTTTGACTCATTTGATAGGATTTGTTTGAATTAGCTTAATGCCTTAATAAAGAGTAAAAAAGTACAATTCCACGTTATTAAAATACCCATCTCTTTTGATTAAAAACAATAATTTTGATGCGATGCCCCTTTTTAGTAGTAAACAACGAAATACAGCACAGCTTTAATGAAATATAGCATAGTTCGAACGAATTTTGCATAAATTGATTTATGAATGTAACATTCACCCTCGATCTAAAACGGAAAATTTCAGATAATTTTTCGAATTACAGTTCTGATAAAATTATTTTTCAGTTTGTATAATTTATTGTGTACAAACAAATAAAGTAGGTGCGTTTCCTGGATCAACCTTCCATAATAAAAACTAATAGGTAGACGATGACATATAAAGAAAGCTTCTGAGCCACCAAAGTCAATACGAATTTGTTCGGAACTCCTCGTAGTGATAAACTTAGAAACAAATAACCACTCGAATTGAAAGTCTAGGGACGATCTACATATAGTTTGTGTACGAGACTTCCAATAAGAGGGAAATATATTGCGAATTGACATAAGCTAGACAGAGAGTAAACAATATATGAGATGGAATATATTGTTTCTTTTATTAGGTGGTTTTCGTTATGTCCTCATCTCTGTATTTGATTATCTGCGATATATCTTGCAAAAACGAGGCAAACAAGGGGAAGCAGCTCTCTTTCTTTGGCTTCTTTTTGATTGATTGGAGTCGTTTTTATTAAAAATCATTCGGTGCCACGACAGGAACAAATATTTCCACATCGGGTATTTGAATTTACAAAAAGATCGAATTACAAAATGACATAACTTTTATACTGCTTCATATTAAAGTATTCGACTTTATTATTTACTTTCGGAAAGTAAAGTGTTATTTTTATTCCATATAACAAAGATGATATTTATTATACAGAGTGTATTTTAATGAGGGCAATCGAGAGATCAAAGTATGATTATTAAATAAAATACTTTTGTAAATGTAATATTTTTTACTTTATAAAATTTCAGGACATATTAACGGACCTTTATCATAATCAGAAACCATGTCAAAATAAAAAATTTTATGTCACTGACCAAAATTATACAAGGATTTACTAAAAAGAAATAAAATATAGTTGTAATTAACAAGGCATTTCTGGCACAATGAAAACACAAAACGCAAAAACAGTTAAGCTAGGGGATATTTTTTAATTCTGTGAATAGTGTCTAATAAAAGTGATATAAGAATTATTCCTAAATTCGTTCAACAGGAAGATATTACTGCTTTAACAAATAAAAAATATGTGAATAATTTTCCAGGTTTTTCGGTTCTAACTTTGAACCTTTTGATACTTTATCTCTTTAAACCTTATGAACAATTTGCTTCTATAACAGTAAATGCAATTAAACTTGAAGTCATCAAAGACTAAATTAATAATTTAATTGTAAATAATGGAGCGAGACCAGACAATTTACTTTCTTTATCGTCCAAATAATCTATTCAGTCCATATTGCATCCTTCGTTTGATTTCCAATAAAACTGTATCAGATGGAATATTTACTTCGATCTGAATTCACGCTCAAGTTGTACGAATTTTTAAACAGGAAAATAATAATGTGGTAGCCAATGACCGCCCAATTTCTATAATTCCAACCTCTGGTAAATTGTTCAAGATAATAAATTTTTAGATTTTACTTTCTAAAACCAAACATTGTTACTTTGAAGGTCGTTCGGTGGTAACTGATTTAGTGCCACTGGTATAAAAAAAACAAACAGGTGCCATACGTTTTTCGAAGACTTTCAACAAAAATCACCATATTACTCGTACTTTTATATTACTTTTATGTTTTTTATTAACAATTAATTTTCAAAATTTTTCTGTTTATTTTTAGTGTAGGTATATATCTACACTTTTCATTATGTAAGCAAACGGACGGGTGTAGTAATTTCATTCAAATTTGGAATGCAACATTAGTTGTTTTTCTTGTTGTTATTGAGCACAGCAAAATGTCATTCTGACAAACTAAGAAAAGGTGGTTGAAAAAACCTGAAAAAATCCATACATGGGTTGTTTGGGTCGCTGAGCCTGAATCCGATGTCAGTTGATCTCTATCACTTCATGTTCAAGGTCGTTGGAAGGTTATAGTAAGAAAAAGGAGGTGAAAAAAATTGGAAAAAGTATTTATGAATGCTCACCTGCCTACTTTTGTCTGTTTATATAACTGCCTTTTTATCTGCATACCTGTTTGTTTGCTTGTTAGTCCTCCTCCTCCTCCTCCTCCTCTTGTTAGTCCTCCTTGCTTGTTAGTCCTCCTGATGTACTTTCCCTCTGTCTATCTACCTGACATCCTGCCTTTCTGTCGGTAATTTTTTTATCTTAATTTTTTAAATGTGATATAAATCTGAAACTTCATTTTCTTCATTCTCATCTTGGTTGGTTCCCAGTAAATCTGCGAACTTTTAGTGAAGAAGAAGGAGAAAGCATGAACCAGGACCTCAATGAGTTTGAACAAAGATATCAAGGTGTTTGGGGGAAGAATATTTCAGCAGACTATTGCTGGAAACTAAAGAGAGACACAAATAAAGCACATAAAAGAAAATCGATTTGAAGATCATTACAGGAACAACGTAAGCGTTCCCGCCTGAATTGCGATTAATACACTTATGCTGACAGAAGCGAATTGATTTGTTGAAGGCTTTCAAAAGTTTTTTTTAATCTAGTTTCTGTACAATCACTCAAAACCGAAAGAGGATGGTAGACTGAAAGGTAAGAAGACAAACTGACAAGGAGGCAGACAGACTGTCAGTGAACATTTAGACAGAGTGTCCCAGAAAAATAAACAGTTAGAAACCTGCTTTAGTCATTTAGTCAGACAGGAAGACAAAATTTCCGACACAAAGGCAGGTAGAGAAAATACAGGCGGACGATAAATACAGACTAACAAGCAAACAGATGTGCAGGTAAAAAGGCATACAAGTAAACAGACAAAAGTTGGCAGGTGGGCATTCATAAAAAAATTTTCCAATTTTTTTCACCGCTTATTCTTACTTTAACCTTCAAACGACCTTGAAAATGAAGTGATGGAGGTCAACGGATTTAGACTCAGCGACTCAAAAACGCATGTATGAATTTTTTCACTTTTTTCAACCGAATTTTCTTTGACCTTCAAATGACCTTGAACCTGACGTGATAGAGCTTAACCGACCTTGGAATCAGCGACCCCAAAAACCCCTGGGTATCTAGGTAGAGTCCCGAGTCCTGTGTAATTATTGCTAAAAGTATCATAATATTATGTTATTGTTGAAGTAATGAAAATAACGTTTGTTTAAAATGAAGGAAATTTTTATTGATTTATGAAATAAAATGTGGCACATTATTTTAATTATACCCTGTATAAAATATTAAATAACTTTAATTATTCATCAGCTATCACAATGATGAGCATCAAATCAAATCAATCAAATTTATAAGGAACCATTCGTTACAAAAAATTTAATGTTTAATAACTTTTCCAGCATTCTGAAATATTTCCTTCAAAACAAGGATGAAAATCACCCCTCATTTCGAGGCCGATGTCGTTACCAACACTTTATATCGCCATAAAAGAATTTTCTTAAGTAGTAAAGTAATTATCCGCATTTTGCGTCAAGAATTCTTCGGCCAAGTCTATAAGTTATTACATAATACATAAGGGAGGTGGGTTACGGGAAAGGCAGTAGCAGAAGCGAAGGACGGCGGCTTTAGGGAATAGCTCGAGCTTTATAGCTTAAAACTTCCCGCATGCAACAGCCGTAGAATGACCTCGTCGTTAATATGTTATGTAATTTCTATTCTTCAAGTATTTTAATAGCGGCGTTGTGGAATTAGAATCTCTGGGAAGCAGGATTGTTTCATTTTGTTAGTACGTCGTCTATTGATCACGTGATATTTTCCGCTTTTCCCATCTTTGAATAGAAAAACCAAATTAAAAGTTAATTTTAAATGACCCCTAAATTTGACTCCAGAGCTCAAGGTCACAATTAGACCATAATTCAAGACCACGGTAGATTGTACGAAGTTTGCCACAGATATTAATCAACATTTTCCATAAAATGTAAACATTTCAGTCAGAAAGTTAACTTGACCTTTAAAGGACTCCTAAAGGTCAGTCTTACCCAAGTTATAATATATATCTTTGAACGATAAAAGAAATGGGGTTTCTATTAGAAATTCTGAAATTACCCCTAAGTTTGACCTCTAGGTCAAAACCAAGGTCATCATCGTACGGTCCCTTTAAAGCCTTTCAACTTTTGTTTTTCAATTGGAGGTCATCTGGCAAATTTATTCGGGGTGATCTATTAAAATGGGACACCCTGTATATGTATATGTGTTAAAAAATCCTGAGAACATAAAAGGAAATTATATACACATCATAAAACTATAATAATGTATTTTAAGTCATTTTTCTAAAAAGTACACCAGAAGCTCTACGTTTTAAATTTACTGCAACTTAAAAAAATTTTATGCGGCTGTCGAGGATAAAAACCAGTATCCTATTTCAAAGTAGGATCAATTTCACTGAAAAAAAATGAATCATGAATTTGTACCTTTTTTGATTAGATTAGTTATAAGTAGTAGCAGAAATAGTCCGACGTAAAATAACCAAAAAGCTAAAGCTACTCTTAATACGAGGGTGGTAGTACCCGGCCTGACCTAGAGATGGCAGTAGTTGTTTGAAAAATATCACTGTATTAGAAAGTACATAATCTATAAAGCATATGTTTCAAGTTTGAAGACGCCATGTTGTTTAGTATTTGTTTGACAGGCATCAATAGTGAACGTTTATATCATATCAACAAGATCTCACCTGCTTATGAGGCTATTCTATGCCAGCATGCGCATTAGGCATAACACGGCTAATGTTAATTTTTTAGTTTAAAATTTAGGAATATTCTTTTATATCGTTTTTTTAAGTTTTAAGCACATTAACACTAATGGTATATATTTTACCAAACACGTATTTATTCTTAAATACTTCTAAATCCTTGTAAAAATAAATTCATTTGAAGTTGTTAATTTTTATAGAATTTATGTAAATAGTACACAAGGGTCAGATTGGGTCTGTACAATTTGTTGCGGGTTGTCTAAATATGTGACGTCACACTAAAAGAGTCTATTAATTAATTAATGTACTTTATGGTTCAGAACACCTTGTATAATATTAATACACCCTTTATCTTGAATCACTTCTAAAATAAGTCGAGCTTGGAGAGATAATTATCATTTTACTATCCTAAAAGAAAACAAGGCGAGTTTTCTTCCTTAAAACGGCTAAATGGATCCATCGAAGTGTAAATTTGTCAAACTGCTACAAAAATACTCAATAATTAGAATCATTCCCAAGCTTCCTCCTGCAGTCACTCGAACGAACGCCTCTAATAAGCTGTTATTGTTTCATTTCCCTGAAACCTTCACTTTCACTTAAGGGATATTTAAGTTACTAACTAAGAATCGATTTTCTCGTTTTTGTCCTCTCTTCCTTTCCTGAATAAACAAGGAAAAATCTTATTTCCCTTCAAGAAAAGCGACGGAATGAGCGAAAGGTGTTATCGAACAGTTTAAATTATATAATTATTCCGTTCTTTTAATGAATTTGTTCCGTTTATTTTAAACTAGAATATTGTTTTTACTTTTAGTCAAATCTGTTAACAATTTTGAGGAATTTATGTTTATTTAATAGTGGTTTTAAGTACCTGGAGGCCGTCAATTACAAAATTACCTTTCCTTACTCTCAGCTAAAAGTCTTTGGCCTACCGTTGTTGTTCTCAGGCTCGGCTCTGCGGGGGCGGAGTTGCTATTAGAACCCCTATATCCGCCCTGATGTATGTTCATTTCGGTTCTTATTGGGTCTAAACCACTAGTTTTCCAAGAGGGGCTTACCCTTCCTTTTTTTAAAGTATAAGCGAAAAACTCTGGACAATGTCCTTCTTTATGCAGGCGATTTCAATTTTTGTGAGAGATGCAGTCTGAAGCTAATTTAGAACTAACTGAAGAATGGGAATGGTGTTCTATAAATCATAAAAATTTTATGTTGTTAAAGTGCAGTGTAATATCCTATTCTCTTAAGAAATATCTAATCATTTATAACTATGAAATAAATAATATCCTTATTCAAAGGCTAGAAACTATATCTGATCTGATAAACGTTTAATTTTTAATGTGCATATCGATAATACCACTGCGATTCTCGATACACTGACATGTGTGTGTGTGCGTGTTTTCTTTTTTTTATGAACGTTTGATGAGGAGTCTATTATAGTCCAGGAAAATTAGACGAAAATAGGGCCGAACCTCGGAATTGCATAACGAAGGTTCGATTTTGATGGGACAAAGTGCGTTCTCTTCGTAATTGCATGTATATGAAAGTCTACAACGTCTCATGCGGCGCTAATTTGTTTATTTATGGGGTGGAAACGGCCAATCTTGATGCGGTAAAGCTCATTCTTCTTCTTATTAGTTGTACTTTAACTGTAAAGGACCCCCACCGATCTTTATTTGTTTATCGGTTTTTATTTGATTGTTATAAACAAATTAGACGTGATATCTGCGGTCGGGAGTGGGACTAGCCGATTTGGACGGGATGAACTTGGTTTTATATAGAAAGTTCAAGATCATAAAGGCTCCGACTGATCTTCATTTGTTTTTTCATTTTCAATTTAAGGTCATAAGTAATTTGCACTGGCCATCTGTGGACGGGACTTGGAACTTTTTGTTTCAATGTGTAAACAGTAAACAAGACGAACGTACTAGTGGAGATTATTGAAGTATACTTAGAATTTTTGTGGTCAGTTTTGAGTAAGTGGTCAATTTTCAAGATGGATTGTGTGAATTCTGGTGAACGTTGCTGAAGTCCATATAGAACATGAATCATTATGAATAAATGTTATCCACTTCTCTTTGATTAAAAATTATCCATTCTAAGTCTTAGTTACAGATTGCACGTGTAATTTTTTTATAATGATTAATTAGTAAAAAGAAACAAATGAAGATCATTCGGACCTTAACGATTTTGGAATATCCCGGATGATGATCAAAGTGACTTATTCCATAAGAAAACAGACTTTTCTCGTCCAGCTCACAGATAACAGCCCGAATTTGTATATACTAATTCATTGAAGATCAATGAACAAATGAAAATCAGTCTGCCCTTAGTGGCCCTTAATGGTTCTGGGTCACCTTGTAATTCAAGTACCAGAAGAGCGTCGATTACCGCGTGAAAATCCCCCTCTCCCAGTCCGATTGCCTAATTTGCGAATGATCGAATAAAAATCAATAAACAAATGATGATCGGTGGGAGTCTCCCAAAGTTAATGTACAACTAATCAGAAGAAGAATGGGCTCTACCGCATCAAAATTGACCTTTTCCAACCCACGTAATATCCGAAATATGCTAATTTGTTAATAATAATTGATTATTAATAAATAAACAAATTAGCGCCGCATGAGACGTTGTAGACTTTGATATACATGCAATTACGAAGAGAACGCACTTTGTCTCATCAAAATCGAACCTTCTTTATCCAATTCCGAGGTGAAATGCTAATTTTCCTGGACTATTAAATTAAAATCGTGACAGGACCAAAATGTGTCAAACTTTCAGACAATATTATTTGAAAATTTGAGAAAATCAGTAATTTATTGGTGATAATATCGAAATTGTAAATATAATTGCAGTATAAATGTAGAATTTCCACATAATTTGTTCCCATAACGATTTTAGGAACAACCATTTGATTTTTCATGGCATAGTTTTTCCGTTTAGGTACAGTCACTCTAATAAACGTTTTAATAAAATAATCGTAATTAATAAGGATATTTTATTTTATTTTATTTTATTTCATTGTCAGTATCAATACTACACTCTGTTAGCAATAAATCGCTGTAATATTCGCATTATAAAACACACCATAGTCAGCCAGTTATATTGGGCAGTCCGGCGAAGTAATAGTTATGGAGATCTCTGGAACTGCAGTTGACTCAGAATCCTCTTGGACGCACGCAAGTTATGAAATAATTTTTTTTATTTGTTCACATTTTAGTATTTAGTATAGCATTATTATTATGGTTGTATAAATAGTGGAAATTAACAGTATGTTAAGTGTGCAAGGATAATCTTCTTGTTATTTTTGTTATATTTTTATTATTAATTTTATGTCTGAACTTGGTAGTGGGAGTTATACTTATCGAACTTACATATTTCTGATACGCAATTAGTATTTTTCATCCGTACATTTAATTTTTTTGTATATATTGTATTCACACTTTACTAAGAGTAAGATTCTTTCAAAGTACTCCCCTCCCCTATCCACCCACTTTTACCAGCGGTGATTCCAAATTCAACATGTTTATTATTGATATTTCATAATAATTATTTACTTACCTCATATTTATTTATAATACATATTATATTTACGTAGTTAAAACACTAAGCTATTACGCCACAAATTTATCTAAACAAGCCTACCGAGCAACTAGCACAGTTCTCTACACACGCGAGATAACATCACACCGGGTGATCACATGATTAATTTGATTGGTTAAAAAAATAAATAAATTCACACTTTTGTTCGTATATTTACACCAAATATAGTAAAAATACACAAGGTATTAGGAATAATACATTTTAAAATGTAAAAGCACAACGTAAAATGTAAAAATATACCTACTTATGATAAAAAGAACATATACAGGGGTATATTTCCGGACAGGGGTTTATAAGGAAAAATTGCTTATTTTCATGCCCTGTACAACCCCTATCATTTTGTCGCAATAATTATAGGACACCATGTATATACACACGTGTTTATACTGTCTATCCAATGTATTATGTATGATCAATTCATTTACACATTTAATTCTGTATATAAATTATCTCCACATT